>NW_028263390.1:1022948-1322948 GCF_051168715.1 Poecilia mexicana | reverse complement strand
TCAGTGAGGCTTCTGATAGTAACATCGGGGAGATTCTGCTTTCTCCATTTTTCACTCATGAGGCAGACCTGTGATCCAGTATCCCATAGAGCTCTGGTTTCCACTCCATCCAGCAGGCAGATAATGGTACACTTCTTTCCAATCAAGTTGAGCAGTTTGTCTCTTTGTGATGGAGAGAGGAGGTTGACACTAACACTCTCATTCCACTCAGATGATGCGTGTCTCACTGCTTCCATACACTTAGGTTCTGAATGGTGTGTGATGTCAGTGGTAAGCTTGTGTCCATTTTCTATTTGGTCACTTTCCTTTTTGTCATCTCCTGTTGCTGGTACAGATGTCACACTGCTCACAGACATATCTGCTTCTCCGGGCCTATCTGATGTGTTTTTAACAAACCGACACCCACGTGATAGATGCCCACTTTGTCCACATTTGAAGCAATGGTCACAAAACTCTCCTCTATTGTTGTCCTGACAGTGTTTACAGCCACGTCTCCGACTTGGTCTTGACTTGGAAACAGGTAAATGAGAGTCATTAACCAGCCTCCTGATGTCTTGCATCTCACTTTTAAGTTGTCTGATGGCGTCTAAGAGCTCAGTTTCTGTGTGAGAGGCAGATGATTGCACTTTTCCAGTTTTATTCTTTATCCCAGTGGAAGATGGCTGTTCTTGCTCCCAAATTGCTCCAACTGTTGTTTTGGGGGCTGACTGTGCTTCTGCTCTAACCTCCCTCACTTTCAGATCTTTATTGTTCCTCCTGAACTTCTGTTGCCTTTCCCATTCAATGCTGGCTGCTTCATTAGTCTTTGCTATCAGTACATCATCTGTAACTGTCAGATCATCCAGGGAGTTCTTGAGCTGGTGTTTAACATTATCATTAATAAGTCCTGTTCCTACTGCTCTCAGAAACTTCTTTTGAATCAGTTCTGGGCCATAATCCCCTTCTGAACCAGGTTCTCTAGATGCAGCGAGCAGTCTTTCTTTTAACTCTATTGCTCTAAACAAGAAATTTTGTGGAGACTCATTACTATCCTGCGTAATGTTAATTAGACGATGGTACAGGTCAGTGGAGCTATCTTCCTTGTAATGTCCCTTCAATATTGTACGCAGCTGTGCAATAGTAAGGTCTGTTTTGATCTCTAGCATATCTCAGAGGGGTAAACCTGGGCTAATAGCTCTGACCACAGCCTCTATGATCTCCGCTTCACTGTGATTTCTTTTTAGGCCCATTTCAATCTGATGGATCAGGTTTGAATAGGACAGTTTGTCTCTCTGACCTCTTTCTCCAATTTGGCCATTAATTTTAAACTCTCTTCTTATTGTAACTTCTGGTGGACGTGTTGCAAAGGGGTTGGCAGGTTGTGTTGGAAGTGGTGATGTTTCCTGTTTTTTCACTTTGTTTTCTAATTTTGCCATTTCTCCCTCTAATTTCTTTGTTGCCGCCTGGAAACTTAGCTGTAATGCTGCATACTGTTCTTGTAAATCTATAAGAGCAGCATTATCCTGATTCACAGTATCATCAACCATATGTGACATCTCATATTCGCTCACTTCTTTAGCTTTTGATATTAATCTGCTGAGGAATTCACGAGCTACATCCTCTTCCTCACTCTCCATAGCTGTATCTACAGCTGCATCTATTAGTCTGATCAGCTTGTGCTTTCTGGTCTGATTTTCTGTTGAGACTTTTCCATATGAACACACCTCTTGTAGCTGGTCCACTTTCAACCGCACCAGGGCCTCGCTCAACTGGTCTTGCAGTTGCTCCAACTCCATCGCTGGTGTGTCACAATCTCCTCTCTCTTCCCTGAAACACCGCTGATCCCCGTACGGGCCACCAATTTTTGTTGCACACTTAATAATAAATCAGTGTGGTGTTGCGCAGGTTCTTTTATTTTGACAATTGCTGTGGAAACATGAGAGCGACAGTGAGCGCCTTCACTGACCAGCCGTTGCTATGCTTAATTGCCGTTGGCTCGCTCACAAATAAATATTTACGACATAAGTCAAAGAACAAATATTTACAATACAAGTCAAATAATTAACTAAACACTTCCACATATATACCTCGCTACTCCGCCCTAGCCCACCTTCTCCACAAGAGACATAAACAGCAGCGCTAATTGACATTTACCTGTGGAAACATGAGAGCGACAGTGAGCGCCTTCACTGACCAGCCGTTGCTATGCTTAATTGCCGTTGGCTCGCTGCGTCAGGAGTGCTGCTCACTGTGCTCTATGTGCCCACTGGTGGCGAAGCGTTGTCACTGCAGTCCAGTGCATCTCAGTAAGATAAGTGGAGCTTAAGAGCACAGCCAGGATAAGAAAAATGGAAGCAAATAAACAAACAGAAAAGGGAGGGGGTGTAATTACATCTGATGTCCATTGTATGTCCATTCTCTCACATGAGGATAAACTGAGAATAGGTAGCAGAGGTAGGAAGTAATAGATTACCTCTCAGAGGATTTTACCCTGGCCACCTCTACCGTAAACATCACTGCTGAAGATCTTAGAAGGCATCTGGTGAGACTCCACCTTGGCAAGGCTGCAGGCCCTGATGATGATGTGAGCCAAAGAGTGCTCAAAGCCTGTGCTATCCAGCTCCGTTGACTTCTCCATCATGTATTCAACATGAAGTTCCTGCATTGTTCCAGTGCCAAAGGACTCCAAGGACTACAGATCTGTGGTGCTGAACTCCAACAAAATGAAGACCCTTGAGTATCTACGGCCCCTGGTCCAACCACACTTGGACCCTAGCAGTTTGCATATCAGCCCAAATGTGGAGTTGAAGAAGTCCTGCAGGGTTGTTTTGTGGTCTCAGCCTGGATTTCTCTTTGCCGGCTACACAGACATCAGTGTCATGACTGTGTGACTAACAATGCAAGCTTCTATGTGGACACAGCATTGCTGTCAAAGCCCAGATGTTTTACCTTCCACCTCAGTCATGGACTCTTCTCCAAATACAAGTTAGCCTTCAACCAAATCAGGACATTTTGCTGTTGTGTTTGCACAGAGTCATTCCTGACTAATTGTTCTAACAGCGAGTTTAAACCTGCTGATATGCAACTATATTTCACAATTGTCTATCAGTATTATTAGATCAAATCAAAGGTGTCTGCAGGTTATAGCACAATATGAATAAAAAATGAACCATAGTCACTTGTTCTATGCTCAAGAAGCCTCCGCAGCCCCTGAAATCTAATGGGATATTTGTGGAAAAGTGAAATGGGACTTACAGCAATGAAGCACATATTGGTGGATTGTGTTAGTTTAAATGTAGTTAATATTAATGGTATGTCATGGGTAATGAATGTCCTCAAGGGTAGTGCACTGCAGGTTTTAGGTATGTCTCTGCTCCAAAACATCAAATGGCACAATTAGTTTCATTCCTTAACAGATCCTGGTGTGGATCAGCTGGGAAGAAGCGACAGTGTGGGAAGGGAATAGTTCCAGGTGAGGTGACCAGTTTAGAGAGAACCTGCTGAATGTAATAGTCATTAACGACCAATAATGTTATTGTGCTATAAGAAAATAAAAGCTTTATTACTGTTATTAATTACTTCAGACATTTTCATATCCTTGCCTCAAAACGACTTTATCTTTACATCAGCCATATGAGTTGAATTTGGCAAGTCCCACCATGCATGGCCTGGCTGATGCCTTGATGGTCATAGTGTCCAAACAGTGACCACCCGGGTATAGACTTCCTTCAGTAGGGAACAAACACAAGTGCATCCCCTCATCATGTTCTGCAAGAGCTTGCTAATGACTCATTCTTTTTGGTCAGGAGTTTTAAACCAGAGAAACATCTACATGATGCAGGGCAGAGCCACTGAAAGATTTGGACATGGATATTACTGCTGTATGTTCTAATTCTATCAAATGACATTGTTTCTCATAAATCTGGAACCACGGATCACTGGTCATAAAAGCCCTCTTGCTTTAAAAAATTACAACTTGATAAACAAAGCCTTATTTTCATTTATAAATGTTTAGCCCACATGTATTTGGTGATTTGAAACTGTGTTAAGGTGTTTACTTATGTCTGTGATAATTACAAATGATGTGGGGTTGAATATAATATCTAAGAATTGTGCCCTTGAGGAGAATGGATGAGGCTGTATTTTATGAGCAAACCTAATGTGGATGTCTGTTGGCCACTGCTCTGAGACATCACAACAGTGATCTTAATAAAGGAACATTAGGTAAATTACCTGTGAAAATGGACAGCCATTTGTTTGCCCCAGACACCTATTTTCATCTGATTAGACTATTATGGTCATTAATCAGAGAGAAGGACTGTCTTCAGGAGTTACAATGCTAGAGTGACTGTTCAGGACAATGTTTTTGAAAATCCTGATGTTGTAAAATGGCAGGGTTGTAAAAATAGGTAACACAGCGCTATATCACAGCTAACCTCAAACAGCTGAACTTCCCTTGTTGAAAACAGAACTGTTTAACCAAATCTCACAAAAAAACACACATAGGAATCACACAAAACCAGAAAGAAACAAAAAACATGTGACTGAAGGTGTCCTTGAGAAATTTGGAAAGAAATATAGATTTTCATACAAGTTTTAAATGCCTTCAAAAGTTTTTGGCACACAAAGCATAGAAATCAAACCGCTCCTCCAGCGCCTCCAGTAAACACTCACTCAGCATCCAGTATTCAAATGAGCCTACAAATAGCCTGACTAAATGGTGTCAGATTTCTCAAGAAGGGAGTCTCTGCAGTTACTAAGTGAGAGGTTCCTGGGTGTTGGAAGAGTTGCTGTAAGACGTGATTGGTCAATTTTGGGGGATGGTACTGTGAACAAGGGACTGGTTTTTACCAGGCTACTAATGTAATTGGGGCTTGCCCATAGCAATGCATAGGGAGACTGATAGTGACAGTCACTATTGTTCTACACCCAATAAGTGGTCTCTTTATTTATTTTTCTTATGTCACCGTTAATGTCGCTCGTATCACTGCATACACCCCCACAAATGTGGTATCAAAAAATGCGGCTCGATCACAGGAGAGGAACTATTACTTCTGGTGGGATTCGGAGTTACCATGGCAACATAAATTGCGAAAAACAACCCCCAAAAACCCCATTCAAGTCAATAGAGCGAGGAGACAGAAAATCCTGAAAATACACTATTTTTGAGGAATTTCTGTGTTGTCATAAATTGACGTAGAAATGCCATTCAAATTTCAGTTTGTAGATACGTCCGTGATCTTTTCTAAAATGAAGATGGTACATCAATACGAATTACGGTTTGTCCACAACATGTCTCCAAGGGACCCAAAGTTTTCAATTTTTCAGAAAGTTAGAGTGTAATTGCTGCTTTGTTAGAGTGTGGGAGAGAGTGGATTTCTGACCCCATAATAATTTCTAAGTCACCCTCACGCCTACAAATGTCGCCCGATTGGCCTGAAAGTCGGTCAGGAGACAGATACGCATGCCTGCTCTGGTAAAATGTTTGCAAAATTTCCCTAGGGCTTATGGTTTTCTGTCCAGGTGTTTCCGACCGATGTCATGCGACAGGACAAACTCACGCTCTGACCCATGTATTTCCATATATTTCTGAAAAATCTCAGACCTCAGCGCACATCATCTTTCTCTCATCGCTGTTAATACTGTGAATGAGGTAGAGATATGAATCGCGGGAATATCGGAGACGACAAATAGCCCTCTCATACGCTTCAAACAGTTTTTGAATACGTGTCATGGTTCCTGAACGGGAAGGAGTTGTTCGAAGTGTTTTTTTTTTGAGAAACAGGCTGGCTTAAACAGAATACTCTCACTCTCTGTGTGTCACTCACAGCTGCAGGGGATTAATAACTACAAAAAAATTCCTGAAGAAATTTAACTGGGGCCTGCCAAAGTGTGCCCGTCGGTTTGGCCCCAGCGTTCTGATGCTAAAAATGAGCATTAATGCTAAAGAAAGCTGTAATGTAGTCAATAACCTGTGGAGAATCAGAAGCATGTGGACTAAGCTGTATTTGTACCATTCAGTATGTTAAAATTAATGCATAAGCTAAAATAAGCCAAAATGCTAATAATAGCATGAATGCTATCAGTAGCATGTGGGGTATCACTAGCATGTTTTCTGTTATTGACTTACTCCATTCAGGATACTAAACATAGCTAATAAGTAAGAAAAGCGTTCTGAAGCTCAACTTTAGCATCAATGCTAAGCTGATTGTTCAATTGTAGTCAAAAACCTGTAGAGAGTCAGAAACATGTTGACTAAGCTGTACTTGCACTATTCATTTGTTAAAATTAATGCATAAGGTAAAGTTAGCCAAAATGCTAGTGTTAGCATTATTGCTATAAGCAGCATGTGGGGAATCACTAGCATGTTGGCTGTCATTGACTTACTCCATTTAGTATACTAAACATAGCTGAAAAAATAATAAAATTAGCTAAAAGCTTATATTAGATGAAATGCTAATGCTAATGCACTGGCTTACGCAAGCCAGTGCATAACCTGAGAAAATGCTAATAAAGGCTAATATTGCACCGAGGGAAAAAGATAATAAAAGCTAATATTATTGCACTGCCTATGGTGGTGCACTTACCTGAGAGGATTATTGAGGCTTTTATTTTGAAATTTTCAGTAAGCTTCATTTGAAATGGCAACACTAATCCCATGTGTAACAGTGGTTTGTTTAAACCAGTTATCTAATGCCCAAAAGAGCAATGATGTAAAAGTTGTCAAGGCTTTTATTTTGAAATTTTCAGTAAGCATTTGAAATAGTCACACTAATACCATGTGTAATAGTGATTGGGTTAAATCAGTTATATAATGCTCAAAACACAAGTAGTTCTGAATACCAGATAAGTCCTCGTCTGTAGTAACTGACAGTTCCGCCATGTTGTAGTTCTAACATGCCGCTAAGGCCTTTCTTTTAACTTAGTCTTGGCCATAGATAGAACTACAGTTATGGTGTGTTTGTAGTCCTAAGCAGCTCCTCTGCCCTGCTCTGTGTTCTGTTGCTACGTTAATTAATCCCCTGCCAAGTGCAGGTGTGAGTGACAGACAGTTCCGCCCAGGGGTGACAGTAGGCGGGTATGGTCGGGCACTGTGTACCCCTAAAAGATTTAGCTGGGGTACGCAGTACCTGCAAGAGAGGGGAGAGGCTGTCTGCTGTAAAAAAAAAAAAAAAAATCAATGGGTTCACTGTGCACCCACTAATCAGCCGTGACTGATTAGTTTTTCAAGAACAATCTAAAACACGACGTAATCAGTTAATAAATAGCTTTTAACCCCACACCCCCCCCGCCGCCTCCCATTTCATATTGTTTCTGAACTCTTCGTGCTTTGCTAGAGTAGGGGTGCAACACATAGATCGCGGAAGGGTTTGAGTCGATTTCGGTCAGGACGCGGAGACCAGCACGTCCACCTCTGACTTGCTTATCAAAACGTTCGTAACTTTATCAAAGAATAACAAAAAAAAAAATCAACAAAACGTGTTCAAATTAATGACCCAACAACAATAATAATCTCAGTAATTATTGTTTCAACAAGGGGTTGCGCAAATGTCTGCGTTTCGGTTCCGGTTACCAAAATGACGAGGAGAGCAGGAGTTTAAAATTAACTAATCAACCACCGCTGTGTTCAGGGGAGCGCTTTTTTTTTTTTTTTCCATTTTAATAAAGACAAACAAAAAAAAAAAAAAAAAAAAAGGGAGGCAAAAGAAACATTTTCCACACATTAACGTTACAATACACCAGCTCAAAACAATCAAACAAAAAATAAATAAATAATAATAAATAATAATTGAATTATAATAATAATTGTAATAATAATAATTGAAGTAATAAAATAAAGCAGACACATTAATGCAATATATTATGTAAGGCTACGTGAAAAAATAGCAGAAATATCAAGACCAGTATACAATATAAAGGGATCCCAAATATTATGAAACATATCATCTCTATTATGTAATTAATGGTTAAAAAGTCCAATGACACATATTCAAGGACAGTCCGTTGCCATTGTGTTATGGATGGAACCTTATCTGTTATCCAGTTCAAAAGGACACATTTTCTAGCGCAGAATGTAAGCATCCTGTAGAGATGTTTTTCACAATTCTTCTTAAGGCTGTTGTTTGTCACTCCCAGTAACATATACATTGGGTTACACTCAGTGCTAATGGAGAAGATCTTGTCCAACTCTTTCTTTATACTGAACCAGAATTGTTGAATTTTCCTACAGGACCAAAGACAGTGAGTTGGATTACCCACCTCTATTTTACATTTGGGGCAAAGCGGAGAAAGGTCTGGATTAAATCGATGACGCAGATATGGAGATATACGGGCCCGATGTAAAATTTTAAGTTGAATAGCTTTAACCTTATTACAAACACTTAAATATTTTGCGTTTTCCCAAGCTTCATCCCAAGCCTCATTGCTGATCTCTATGGCTAGCTCTTTTTCCCATGTCTCCTTTAAGGCAGTCAATTTAGTAACCCCTAATTCTTTTAATAAACTATAACAGGTCTTAATAGAACTTGTAATTTTTGGTTTAAATAATTGATTTTCACAATCAGAGACATTTTGGTTGCTGAGAATTGTTGTGTTCTTCAAAATGTAGTCCCTCACCTGTAAATACCGGAAAAAATCATGTCTGTGAACATTATATTTGGTAAATAACTGATCAAAGGACATCAAGTTTGGCCCGGCCATTAAATCAGAAAGAACAGATATGCCTTTTGTTGCCCATACTTGAAAGCCAGAGTCGTAAATCCCAGGTAAAAAAAGGGGATTATCACATAATGGGGTGAAAAGAGATGTTAGGCTAGACCTGCCCTCAAGCTTTCGAATTACTTGCCAAGCTTTAACAGTAGATGAGGTGAGAGGATTACTACAACACAATTTTAATTTTTTAAGTTTGTTAAGAAATAGTAAGTTTTTCAGAGGGATGCCAGACATGGAGCTCTCTATGTCAAGCCAGAGAGAAACTGGTTTCTGTATCCAATCAGCAGCTACTCGCATATGAACACTAAGCTGGTACTTTCTTATGTCTGGGAGGTCAAGACCGCCTTCTGTGGATGGAAGACAGAGTGTAGAAATTTTTAGACGAGGTTTTCTCCCTGCCCATATAAAAGAACTAAACCAGCTATTTAAAGTTTTAATGGTCTTATGTGTAAAAAGGATTGGAACCATCTGTATTGGATATAATAACCTGGGTAGGACATTCATTTTCAGAAGAGCAACGCGGCCGAGCCAAGATAATGGTAAGGTCTTCCATCTCTCCAGGTCCAATCTAACACGCTCAAATCGGGGGGTGAAATTACTTTTATACATTTGATCAAAAGCAGGTGTGATCTTGATCCCTAAATACACAAAACCCTCTGGAGACCACTTAAAGGGGAAGGAAGAGAGTGTCTCGGGTTTTTGTTTCAATATGCCTAATGGCATTACTTCTGATTTGTTGAAATTGATTTTATAACCTGAAATGTCACTGAATTTATTGATGGTCTCAATGAGAGAGGGTATGGATGTTTCGGGCTGAGTCAATACCACCAACACATCGTCAGCATATAAGGTGATTTTATGCTGTCTTTGTCCAATGGTTAGGCCTCGTATGTCCTCCCGAGCTCTCACAGCTTCTGCGAATGGCTCCACTGCCAAGGCAAAGAGCAGGGGGGAGAGAGGGCAGCCCTGCCTAGTCCCTCTCAAAACATGGAAGTTGGGGGACCGCAACCCATTTGTAAGAACCGCTGAGCAGGGATTATTATACAAAAGCATAACCCATTTCACAAAATTCTCACTGAGGCCAAACTGCCGTAATGTAGAAAACAGGTAGGGCCATTCAACACAGTTAAATGCCTTTTCGGCATCAAGTGAGACCACTAGACCAGGTAATGACTTTTGATTAAAGATCTGGATTGTGTTAAGCAACCGGCGCATGTTGTTATTTGAATTACAGCCCTTAATAAAGCCCCTTTGGTCTTCGTTAATTAATCTTACACCCTCAGTGGGTATAAATAAATTTAAGCTTAACATTTTGGGCAAAACCTTTATGCGGAATAGTTTTTGAAAGATCAAAGCCTCTTTTAGCGGATAATAAAAAATAAAAAAAAATTTAAAGGCACGTGGAGCCTTTGTTTACAGAGCGAGCCGAGGTCCCGGCAGCTGGACCCACCGGTGGGTCCGTCGGGTTCTAGGGGTTAAAAGAGGGAGTACACATTCCAGACGACGCGCAAGAATCTTTGAAAGGAGTTTTAAATCTACATTCAACAGAGAGATTGGTCTATAAGAGGCACAGTCTTCTGGAGCTTTGCCTTTTTTCAGTATTAAAGATATATTTGCTTCCCTTAAAGAGACAGGTAATATACCCTTCTCAAAAGAGTCGTTACACATATTCAGTAACGGTTCAGCTAGCACTTCTTGAAACTCCTTATAAAATTCAGCAATAAGGCCGTCTGGCCCAGCCACTTTGCCTGTTTGTAGCTCCTTAATGGCATCCAATAACTCCCTCCTTGATATGGGACAATCCAACTGTGACCTCTGTTCCTCAGTCAGCTTAGGAAGATTGAGGGAAGAGAAGAATTCATCTATTAAATCTGGATCATTATGTAATTGAGGTTTGTAAAGGTTTTCATAGAACTTTTTAAAGATGTCATTAATAGCTGCAGAATCAAAAAACTGGGGGAGCGCTTATTAATAATCGCAAAATAAATAGCAAGCCTGAAAACTTGATATCTTAACTGACTCTCTAACGTTCACAAATGACATTGAAATAAAATCCAGTCCAACATCTGGTTTGAGGTGATTCCTCTGGAACCTGTTGGAGGAAAAATATCCCAACTTCAGGAGATGTGCTTTTATCTTAACAGAGCTCTGTGGTTCCTCTTATCAGTATGAGAGTCAGGGTGAGGAGGCGCCATGTTAGGAAGACGAAGTGGAAGCTGCAGGATCTTCAGAACAAATAGTTCATGTTGCTAGGCCTACTGATTATCCCTCTGTCTGGACACAGGATATAACCAGTTTAAAAGCTAAAATGAATGGTTATATGCCAGACTTGGAAAACTGGGATGCACTCCATGCCATGATGTTCATAATTTAGGTCTCATGGCATCTCAAGGTGTCAACATTGCAGCCAGTGGGCTGAAGGAAATGTGGCTCCATTTTGCAAGAGCTACCCAGCTTTTATCGCTTTGCAAAATTTTGATCAGCACAGAAACTCCAAAGCACACAAAGAAGCAATTATATGGGGGGGGGGGGGGGGGGTGCGTGCGTATGTGTGTTACTATAGTTAGGAATAAGTTATTGAAACGTTATCAACCTAAACCAAATAATTTCCTACACACCATGTAGGAAATTATACATGCATGCTTTTAGTATGATATTGTTGCTTGTGTGTAGTGATCAATCAGGTGGAGTATGTTGCATTAAGGACTCTCAGGGGAAAATGAACTGATGAGTACAACAAAGTAAGAGAAAACACTTTTCCTTCCACCACCCGGGGACCAGGAATATATAATTACCTTTAAATGAAAGCTAAGCAAAACTAAACTTAGCTTCACTTTGTGTCAAAATGTGTTTAATAGACAGTGAAACTGGCTGGGGTACAGTTTGATAGCAGCAGTTTGATATGTTGATGACTGAAATATGGAATGTGGATGTGACAAAATAATGCAAAAAAAACCCAAAACAATAGAAAAAGAAGACAAGATGTTGAGATTAATAGAGTTTACTTTCTCACTTCTGTTGAAAATGTAAAAGACAAATGTAATTCAGAGAGAGATATAATTACCTTAGACATTTAAATGTAAAATAGCCAACATTTTAGTGACTTTAGTATGTCTGGTTCTTAGCATCCCCATATAATCTTATTTTGGACAATTAAAAATAATCAACATAATGATTCCTAATGAGTCACTGTTGCCCGTAAGATACTTCTTATTATCAGGAATCATTGTTAGGAAAAAGAAATAATGCTCCAAACATGTGTCCTTACATTTTCTGCTAAGCTTATTAAATGTCATTAGGCCTGTGGCATGGACCTGTTTTCTGTCACCTCAGCTGCATGTACCCAGTCTATTTTTACAGCATTCAGTGTGACAGAGAGATTACCTGCAAGCACTAAGAATGCTTATCCACAACTCAGAACCCTGGGCCAAATAAAATGATTTTTCCATTTTGCTGTAAAAAAGTAAACCTTTTAAGCATTACCTCTGCTATTTTCTGAAAGGTGAGTCCTGTTAGACACTCACTCCTAAATAACATGCTGTCCAGTCACATGTAAAAATGTATGCTAACATATTTCTCTTGCGTAGTGCCTGTTTGCAGTTGCAGATGCTTATAAAACTAAAACTCTTGCTGCTAATGTGGCTCAGTGGATCACTAATGTGCAACCCCCTTTAGCATGACTGTTAATAGAAGTTGCCCCTGATATTTAAGGGGCAATTGCACCAATGTGCAATATGCTCTTTGCACATTGGTCCTTAGATGAAATGCTGACAGAGGTAAAGTCAGCCTCTGCAGAGAGAGGCACTGCTGTTGCTCTATCTGTGCAAACACCATTCCTTTTATTGGAGATGACTCCTAATAGAAGCCAAGAGTTTTCACAAAAAACTGAAATCTCTCTCTCCCTGTCAGCTGCCATTGCCTTCCCACAATATATTTGGTCTCCAGTAAATAATGAGCTCTTCAAGCAAACAAATCCATGTTCTTTATGGAGATAGAACTGTGATAAAACAGCAAAGGTAAATGAAAATGACAACAAAAAATCACAAAGATAAAATTGGAGGAACATATACAATTATGCAGCTGTGATGAAATTACCTTAAGGATTTCTAAATAAAATTTCCATGCACATAGCACAAAGAAAATTTATTTCTATACTCAGTAGTTCCCGTTACTTGCAAAAGATAGCGAAGCAATTCTCAGAAACTGGAGTTAAAATTGATTTGATTGCTGAAACAAAAAGACATGAAGAAACGACAGGTTCCCAGCTTGATGTTGATGAGCCTCACTTGTTTTGTGGTTGCTCCCAAACATCCAAACCATTTTCCTAACAGTATAAGGAGGACAGTTCAGGTCTGGTAGTAAGATCACTTTATAGTTAACTGAACAATATTCCCATTTTGTTACATATGAATCATTACCAAAAAATGTGTAAACAAGATAAGTGTTTGATTGCAATAAGGAGTAAAGGCTTATAGACAGTCTTTAAAATAAACAGTTTTTTGTTTTGTTTTGTTTTGTTTTGTCCTAAGGTTGCATAAAGAATAACTTTATTCTGTTTGTGCAGGTCTTTTTTGGAGTTTTTGCAACACCACAATGGCAGAATCTTTTTCTTACGTGGTTTCTGGAAACTTGTATGCAAATGCTGCAGTAGGAGAGAACTATTAAAACTTACACAAGGTTGTTGAAGCAACATATCCTAGCCAGAAAGATATTTCTTCTTATTCTTTCCACCTCAAGTAAAATAACTAATTTCTCTCTTCTTGCAGCATATGTGTTGGCCTCAAGTGTAATTCAGTGTCTCTCCTTTCCTGTTACCCTTTGCTTCTGTTTGTGCTTACCTTTTCTATGTGGTAAACTGTTTCATCAAAGGGAATGGTATTCTTTCCTACAGCTTCAAACCTGTGCTGTTTGCATCACTTCATTGTTTTGAGTGGCATGGTGATCAATAAATATGGAGCAAGAACTGCCAGAGGTGGAAATCAAAAGGTCTGCTCTACACACTCAGCTGAGTCCAGCAGTACCGCACTGTACCATCATGTACTACTTGTACATGGTACAGAGGTGTACAGTGCGGTACTGCTCCTTAAGCATGTTTGGTACATTATTGAAAGGTAAAATTGAAAGTCTGCTCGGCTTCCTCATTCCCTAATAAAGGTTTCAGGGTAGTTACTCAATGTCTGCCTCTCTGAAATGTAAACACTAGGTTTCATGGTTGATTTACAGCTCTAAGTACTGAACTCTAAGTTGAATTAAAGTTTTGAGAGGAAAAGAAACAGGAAAATACTTAAAGGAAATGCATCTGAGGTCTAAAAGATTTCTTTACCAGTAAACAGTGTTATGTAAATTGTCAAATCTTTATTTGACAGTTTTCAGAACTGCAGTTCTAGGGGTCCAGTCCAGTGTTAGGCAAAGGCCTAACTGCAGTTCTGAAAATCCTTTTTTACGATCTGGTGGTACCTGGGTTTTTCTGAGGATTTGGTTTTCTGTGTGTTTATTTAGTGCCTGTGTTGTCCGCCCCTTGATTGTCCCAGCTGTCCCTTGTTTCACCTGACTATCTAATTCCCTGTGTGTTTATACTCACCTGTGTCTCTTGTTCCCTGCCGGGAATTTGTCTATCATCTACTGTCAATAGTCTTATGTCAGTTGTCGTATGACTGAAATATTACTACCTGTAGCTTAGCAGCGGTTCAACAGTGAGAGCAGAACCAGCGTCTGACATCGCAGCTCGATGACTTAAAAAATTTTGCGGGTTATTTGTTTAGCTTTCTGACCGTCATGCTAATCCGGGTGAGTGTTTGTAGCTGTGCGCTGCTTTACCTGCTGTCTGATCGCTCCATATGTCTTTTTTACTGCAGTGAGCCTTGATATAGCCAAACTCCATCAAGTATGGCATTGTTTTTATGCCATATTAGATTCGTCGTGTTGATGCATTTTGAGTGCTTCACCCCACGTGCTTCAATTTTCCGCCGCAACACGTAAACTTCCCCATTCACTCAGTGTGTTATAGTTCCACATCGCTTAGGATTTGTTGCTGCGCGTTTGCGCAGTGTGAAGGAAAGAGGAGACCAGCTGCACAGGCAGGCTGCGAAATGAGATGCAGGTGTGATCGGCAACAAGGAAATCGGCCGATCGGCACACCTCTAATATTTTTGTCATAGTACCCCCAAGAATTTAAAACTACTTTCACCCCTGCTTAAGAGAAATTTATTTAATCAAAGAATGTCATAAATATGTGTGTATGTATTCCATCTTAAGTTGGGCTGCACTGATTGCAGTTTTCTGGCCGATCTCTGGTTACTGATCTTTAAAAAGCCTGACCTGCTGATTTTGATTTTGGTTGATATGAAATTTTTGTCTGAAATGTCACTAAATATAGCAAGAAAGTCACTGAGTTGGCAACAGTGGGGTGAATATTGTTAACTACAAACGTGCAGACTTGACCTGGTGGGGGGGTCTATCAGTCAAACCTCTCACTGTAGAGCAGAAGAGGACAGACGCTGATTTTTAAACCTTTGCTGAGGAAGATAAGATTAGGGGATAAGATGGGCATCACATGTAAGTATCAACAGATCACGATCCCCCAAAATTAAGGAAAATGGAGCCTATAAATCGACTGGTCAATAAATCAGTTGGGCAATAAATGTATCCTATATTATACATGTAGATAATGTAAACAGCACTGCCAGAAATGCAATACGTTTATAGCAGGTGTGTGAATGATTTAATGATAGGGCTCCTGATTGCAGCCAGTCCACATTGTTAGTAGAACTAGAGGGCCCCAAAACCAAATTTCGCTTAGGGCCCCATGGAGGCCCTAAGGCCCTATCACTTTTCTTCAGGTTTAAGAAAACCATCAGACATGGTTCCAACTCACCAAATATAAAATAAACAACTAACTTTCATTAATGAATGGTACATTTGCACAAATTACTAAAACAAGCATTTGTGTGTTTGTACATGTGTATGTTTGGCAGAGTTAGAATCACTAAGGATGTTGAAATTAGTCTTTTTCCCTATTATATGTTAAACATCAGGAAGGAATTGCTTGCTGATGTGAAAAAAAGTGTGTATCACATTTTTGACACTTGATTATTGGCGTACCTGGGAATCACCATCTGTTTATCTGATTATCTATGGGTTGTAGCGACCAGATTCACATCAGTGACAGGACTTAGGGCTGCAGGCTCTTTTTTATAAGAGTTTGCAGTTCTGATTTTTTTGGTAGAATTTGACCCAAGCAAAGGACAACATTTCCACCAGCTCCCATATCTGGTAGATTTGGTGGTGGTACGGCTCGCCCTGTGTAGATTTTCAAGTTGTAAGGAACACCATCTGCACCAGCCATATGAAGTACCCTGTAGACCCGTATATTTGGGTTTAGCAGGTATTGCTTCAGTCTTTGCCTGCCTTGGAATGGGGCCATTTGTTCATTGATGACCAGCTCATCACTCTTTGGGACTGAAGTCAGTTTTGAGGATAAACAAACAATGAAATAATGGTTGTACAGTGGATCCTCATGTTTTCATTGGGAATGACCCCAGCTTATGAACCATGCAAATTTTGTCCATGAAACAATCTTGCATCGATCTCCTGTTGCTGTTAGTCAATAATAAAGTAAAAAGAATTGGCTTTGATAATTATTTTGTAATCAATTGCATATCATTGCATTAGAATAATATCGTCTGAGCAAAAGGGCCCTAACTGCGCAATGTTGCCCTGAGGCAACAAACAAAAAAACAGTTTTAGTATATAAATTATATTAAAAAAAAAGTCTTGAAATGATCAATAATGCTTCTTTACATACTTACAGATATTAAAATATTTTAGTTAGAGTGACCCAAATTTAAACCTGAAGAAAAGTGATGTATAACTTACAAGTAGGAGGCAAGGTGTAGCATGCACCTCCGCTTCATAAAAAGGACTGCTCCTCTTCTAAGTAAAAGGTCACATGAACCTCAATACCTCTTTTATTTGGACAAAAATATGTCTGGAGGTATTTTAAATCATTCCCCCCAAAATAAAATTGCAGAGCAATGTGAGGTACAGAAATGTGGTTTGTTGCCCAATGGCAATGCCATGCCATAGAGAGTTTTAATTTGCAAAACGACATTATGTATCTGAAAAAAAAATATTGTGTGGGGAAAAAATCCTGTAAAGCACATATGTGCAACTTCAGTTAAAATTGGTCTTACAGGTGTCCCCGTATCATCCTGAAGTCAGAGAAGTACCTGGTAAGGTATTGTTTATGTAATCTGAAAGATTTTTTTGCATGTCAAATGTCAGCAATTTTGATTGAGGTAGCAGATATGTGGTTTACAGAATTTTTTGCCAACATAATATGTTTTAATTTATTTTCAGATACATGATTTCCTTTAGTGTTATGGCAACAGATCCAATATCTGTGTCATTCCCTAGACCTTTCAAAATAAAACTAAATTGCACAATAAAAATGCCTAAACAAATATCAATCGTCCTAACTAAATTTTATAAAATACAAACAAACCATCTTACAAATAATTTAAATATTTCCTATTTATGGCTCTAACATTTAGTCAATTAATACAAAGTTTTACATTTTTAAAGCCGCAGGAGAGAAACATGAATCAAACATAAACCGGACGTCCGCTTTTATTTTGAAAAGCCTGTCTGGGGTCCAATCAGAAACTGAAATGGGGTATATGCCACGGACTTCCGTTTTAGCACTTCCGCATTTTTTTTCCACATAGCCTGCTTCCGGTGCACAGGTCACTCTGTGTTAGAGATGGAGTTTTTCACTTGGTCCTTGCTGGATTTGCCCACAGTAACCGTTAACCATTTTAAAAACAAAAAGCAGCAGGAGGATGTAACTTCATAACCTCATTTTCTAAGCAGAATCTCAGAGGGAAAAAAAGAGAAATTACTTTGTCTAACGCAAGAACAGATTATAGCAGCCAAGTGGAAAAATTCACTCTAACGTGGATAATAATGATGAAACAGCAAAGGTAGATAATCATATATTCGGGATTCGGGAAAGACGTGATTTGCACCATTTGTTCTGTGGGTTTTTTATGTGGGTCGGTGCCACTTAAACGGCTGTAAAGCGAAGGTTTTGGACCTTAATCTGACTGACTTCTTGTGTGGTTTGGAGCGTTGCTGCTCTCGGCTGTTTTTAAATTACCGTGCTCGGTATCGCTCCGACTGCATGTTAAATGTATTTTATATAATTGTCACATAAACAAAAACTAAGGAGTTGCCTAAAAATAATTTCATACTCCATATAACATAAACGCACATCAACACACACGTATTGACTTACCTTGTGCCGAATCGCTGCCGCTGTTCTCAGCCTGTTCCCGTAGCAGTGGATTTCCTCCGGCATTATTGTCCTCCAACAAATTATTCCACTAAACGAACCACGTACAACTCCCTTTATATCCCCCATCTTCCCATTTCTGACGCTGGATCTTCAATATCCTCAAGCTTTGAAATAGCAGGCAGCTACAAACCGGGTGTTAGCTGTAGTGGCTAAGTTTTGGCTACAGTCCACTGTCGCCTTGATATCAGCTGGAAAATGAAAAAACTAAGCACTGGATGGTACCGACTAATTACTGGAAACAACGGCACACCACAAAACTCAGTTGTTGTACCAGCAGCTCACAGATATTTTAAGTTTTGCATATTTTTCATGGTACAGATCTTGCAGCTTCGGCCAAGAACAATAGGAGCAAGCAGGACCTGGAACCAACCTATGTGGAATAAATTCAAACGGAAATACGTCACCACCTCTCGTGGCATATACCCTATTTTAAGTTAACTTCCATTGCAATCAAACTCTCTCACATTCACCGCCAAACTCTCTCGCAGAGATTGGCGGTGAATGTGAGAGGGTTTGATAGCGAATGTGAGAGGGTTTGACTGTGAATGTGAGAGGGTTTGATAGCGAATGTGAGAGGGTTTGATAGTTTGACAGTATGTGTAAGAGAGTTTGATAGTATGTGTAAGAGAGTTTGATAGTATGTGTAAGAGAGTTTGATAGTATGTGTAAGAGAATGTGTAGGTTTTGGCCTATGGGGCCTCTCATATTTCATCGCCTCCCCCTCTCACTCGCACGCGGAGCTCCAAGACATGCGCAGTGGTTTTCTCCGAGCAGGAGAAGATATCTGTCTAATAGTCAATAATAGAATACCGCTATATAAATAATAAGATTTCACGACATGTAAAATCAGCAGCGCTTCGTCCAACCTTTAGTGTCACTTGGAAAAGAAGCTTAGAAAGGTAAGCTCTGTGGACGTAATGTTAGCAAAGCTAGCTGTACAGGGACGCATATGGCATCTGCGATGAAACAAAATTGTCACTCATGCGCTGAATTATTGTGTGGAGGTGTTGACTGACATGTCGCATATATGGGACAACGCTGTGACCAAAGTCTGCTATATAGTGATATGACATTCAAGAACGATCCGATTCTTCTGGACGGATCTTTATAGGACTGAAGCCTCGCTGAGAGCCGTTCTTTGTTCTTGTGATGCTCTGATGCACTGCTGGTAGCAGTAGCTATTATTTAATTTAATAAAAAAATATATAGATTTATTTAATTGGCGAATAAATAAAACAAGAACGCAGAGCATGTTCATTGCTCTTTGATTGTTTTCGTCACCTGTCATATTGGGAAACATTGCAGCGGGAGAGATGGTGAGAACAGTCACCTCCTTCTGCTTATAGGGCGTTAACTTTAAGGAAGGCAGGGGACCTCGGCAGGTTGTAGCACAGAGATGGAAACCAAAGCAGAATGAAGAGTTTGAATTGATAATGATACCAGTTACATTTATTTCAGCTCTAAGTATCTAATATCTAGGTGTTTTATGGGAATGTGAATCTTTCAGATCAATTTGAGAACCAATTTTGATAGGTACACTTAATTTTATTATGTCATGTGGTGTAGCGCAGGGTGCTGGTCTTGGTCTTGACTCGGTCTCAGGTTAGGTGGTCTTGACTACAACACTGCTATGTGGCTCCTTG
Organism: Poecilia mexicana; assembly: GCF_051168715.1. Lineage (NCBI taxonomy): Eukaryota > Metazoa > Chordata > Actinopteri > Cyprinodontiformes > Poeciliidae > Poecilia > Poecilia mexicana. Next base: position 1,303,259 of record NW_028263390.1, on the reverse strand, counting down.
GTTGCATGTCCTCACCCACCCACCTTCTTTCCATCCCCTTTCTGTTGGATTTCTTTCAAAATAAATGCCACTACTGGCAAAAAAGTGAAGTTCATGCTATGTTAGGACAGGAGACTAGATGTTTCCATCCCTGAAATTATGATCCATAGAATCACATCTAAACTATGTTACAGAGAGTAAACACAATAAAAACATGCTTTATCTATGGCATTGTTCATTAAAATGGCACTTTTCTGATGTATTAAAATTAAATACAATAGGTAAACTTAATGATATTGTATTAGCGATTAGGTAATGCATTCAGCAAGTACTTTTACTTTTAATACTTAAGTATTTTTAAAAGCCAGTACTTTTTAACTTTTACTCAAGTAAGAATGTTAATGTGGTACTTTTACTTTAACTAGAGTACATTTTTACTTAAGTAATTGTTTTTGAGTACTTTCTCAACCACTGCTGAAAAGACATTATATACACTGCTCTGACCACAAACTGTGTTGGTACACTGTGCTAACATGGGAAGTGTATCAAATTACTAATTAACTCTACAGTGTAAAAAAAACAACTCTGCACATTCAAACCCTGAAAAAAATAACACTTTTGCATTTGCATTTGGGTCCTGGTCAAAGTGTCAGTGATCTATCTCCCAATGAATTTAATGCTCCTGACCTGCTCCACTGTGGCATCATTGACAAGGAGGAGAGGGTGACTTGGCAGATCTTTCTTGAAAGTGTCATGATTTCATCCCTTCAGCTCCACCTTCTGTGTGCTGATTACTCATTACCCTCACCTGCTCTGTGCTGCTGCCTATTTAAACAGCTGCTCGTCACCAGCTCAGTGCGAGATCGTCTGTTGCCACTGTCACAGCTTTCAAGCCTAGTCCATGTTCCAAGTAGTCTTCTGGTTTCCTGATCCTGCCTGTTTTTTGACCACTGATTTTTGCCTTTTTCCCTCTGCTCTGAAGATTGTGCCCTCCTGTTGCTGAACCCTGCCTGGTCCTGACCCTGCCTCCTGATTGCCGTCTATTGGATTACTTTGCCTGAGAAACCCCTGTGCATGACCCTGGACTGTGTAAACGACTGGCCTCTGGTTTGTGGATTTTGTCCCTGTCATCTAGTTCCTCCCTGAGTCCCCGCGGCCCCCCTCTGCCCTTTCACCCTACCCTCTCCAAGCTGGCTTCCCGACCCCTCTGGTCCTCCACCTCCTCACTCACCAGTGTGACCACTCCCCTGTGGAACCCCCTCCTTTTCCCTTTATTTAGTAATAAACCTTTTGATCTGATCTCTGGTCTTGGCTGCGTTTTGGGTTCTGGCTGATTTTCGCATACACGTTACAGAAAGCGCCAATTTCTTTTGTTGGCCTTCAGGATTAGATTGTTGCTGACATAACTGCCAAAATTTGCAGAATTTTGGCATCCTTAATATGCAGGATGCACATAGTTTTAAGAAAGACTTCAGATCAAACCATTCTGTTGCTCTGGGGAATTGCTGCTCCCTAGAGCAGGGGTGTCCAAACTTTTTGCAAAGGGGGCCAGATTTGGTGTACTAGAAATGTAGGGGGGCCGACCTTGGCGGACGTCCTTTACATAGAACAGCAATATATTTAAACAAATTTCACATTTGCTTTATTTTAATTTCAGCGATCTTAACCATGTCTTTTGGTTCATTTGAAACATGCATATCATATGCAATTGAATATTTACTTAACTTCAATTTTTTAACACTAACTTTTCTAACGGTTAAACAGAAGTAATTGTACTCTTGAGTGCAAATTACATTTGAAACATAAAAAAAATATCTCACCATGGCAGTTCAATATTTACAGAATTTTTAAATAAAATAACAGAGAAATGAGCAAGTAATAGTCATATCAACAAGTGCAGGGCTCATTTGAAATATGACATATTAGTAACTATAAATGTTAATTAGATTTTTAAAAGTTTATTATTCTGGAGTGAAAACTGAAAACTTGTCTGAATTTTTGACTGATTTTGATCTTTAAAAAACAAAATTTATTCAGAGACTTATTGTAAATGACAAATGACTTGTCTGCATTAAAGTGATGGGAGATACTAAGATCTGGACTGCAGCATATAGGCCAGGTCTGGCTCAAAGGCAGTGGTACTGACAGGCCCGGTGGCATGGGCGGGCATCAGGGGACATTGCCCGCCCAGAGTCAGCCGTGCCCCCCCCCCCCCCCCCCCGCCTTGACTGGAAGCTGTTTATTGTTTTTATCTTAGAATGGTGCTCCTCCTTGGGCTGCCACCTTATCGTGGTGGAGGGGTTTGAGTGTCTCACCATTTCCGGTGAGAGTTGGACTCCGCCAAGGCTGCCCTTTGTCACCGATTCTGTTCATTACTTTCATGGACAGAATTTCTAGGCGCAGCCGAGGTGTTGAGGGGATCTGTTTTGGTGGCCTTAGGATCGCATCTCTGCTTTTTGCTGATGATGTGGTCCTGTTGGCTTCTGCAGCTCTCGCTGGAGCAGTTCGCGGCCGAGTGTGAAGCGGCCGGGATGAGGCTCAGTGCCTCCAAATCCGAGGCTATGGTCTTGAGCCGGAAAAGGGTAGAGTGCCTTCTCTGGGTCAGGGGGGTCGTCCTGCCTCAAGTGGAGGAGTTTAAATATCTGGGAATATTGTTCACGAATGGGGGAAGAAGGGAGCGGGAGATCGACAGGCGGATTGGGGCAGTGTCTGCCGTGAAGCGGGCGCTGTACCAATCTGTCGTGGTGAAGAGAGAGCTGAGTCAAAAAGCGAAGCTCTCGTTTTACCGGTCGATCTACGTTCCCACCCTCATCTATGGTCATGAGCTTTGGGTCATGACCGAAAGAACGAGATCACAGATACAAGCGGCCGAAATGGGTTTCCTCCGCAGGGTGGCTGGGCTCTCCCTTAGAGATAGGGTGAGAAGCTCGGCCATCTGGGAGGGACTCAGAGTAGAGCCGCTGCTCCTCCACGTTGAGAGGAGCCAGTTGAGGTGGCTCGGGCATCTGGTAAGGATGCCTCCTGGACGCCTCCCTGGTGAGGTGTTCCAGGCACGTCCCACTGGGAGGAGGCCCCGGGGAAGACCCAGGACACGCTGGAGGGACTATGTCTCTCGGCTGGCCTGGGAACACAATGGGGTTCCCCGGGAGGAGCTGGAAGAAGTGGCTGGGGAGAGGGAAGTCTGGGCCTCCCTTCAGAAGCTGCTGCCCCCGCAACCCGACCCCGGATAAGCGGAAGAAAATGGATGGATGGATGGACCTTAGAATGGCCAACAGTCTGTTATTCCTATATCAATTTGATCCTATATATGATTTGATAGGAGCTCCCCCACTTCCCATATCCGTGTCCTGTCACCTTTTTCAGCAGTTTAATCCGTTGTTAACATGTCGTAACCTGTTTTTCCGAGCCGCCTTCAAACGCAACATGAACGCTGAGATGCTCGCGCTGGATTTACACCTGTGTGGCAGTGAAGGAGTCCTGCTGCTGCTGTGCAGAGCTACAGGTGTGTTAGAATCATGGCAGCAAACCAGTAAAACGCAAAGAACTTTTCACAGTTTTTCCCCCAAACTAACCGGCTGAGTTGAGTAAAGCTGTTGGATGCAGGTGATGTTAGCTAAAAGATGACTAGCTAATAACAATACAGCACCTTAAGCTTGTTAACAAGTAGCCTGTAGGCTACTGGTGTTGTCTATGTTCAGCTACGTAGATTCATTTTGCCCCCCCAAAATAAGTCGATGCCCCCCCCCCGTTAAACTCGTCTGGAGCCGGGGCTGGGTATTGATGCACAAGATGTCTCGTAAGTGAGAGTCCGTTAGCCGTGTCCTGACACGGCTCTTATTTAAGTTCATGACCGAGAATGTCTTCTCATACAAATACGTCCACCCAAACAAGATTAGCATTTTCTTTCCAAATGCTCGAATCTCTCGAAACCTGTCGGTAAAAGTTGACGAGAGAAAGCTGCTGGTGCCGACCGTGGCTCTCTGCGTCACTCTGCAGCTCAATGAGCTCCATCTGCAAATGATCTGAGTCACACGGGCTGCTGCCCTCTAGTGGGTAAATGAGGAACGGCATTTAGTGTGTAAGCTACGCCCTATGCAGGTAACAGTACTGCTGCCCAATGTATTAATTCTATGTGCGGGCCAGACGTTATTGATTTTATGACAGAGGCTGCGGGCCGGATTAAATTTGACCACGGGCTGCATTTGGTCCCCGGGCCAGACTTTGGACATGTCTGCCCTAGAGTAATCCCCCAGAATTTGCTCTGTGGGAGGGGTGAGGGTAATTAGACCAGTAGACAGATACGCAGTTGAAGTTGGAAGACCAGAGTTAAACTCCCACTGATGTCCACCTTTCTCAGGCTAGTTTCACATGCTTGTATCATAACTGGGACATGTTTAGCAAAATACAGGTGGCTCTGGTTACCCTTGTGGTGGAATCTAAGAATGAAACTTACACAGAAAAAAATACATAATGAACTTTAGCACAATGTCTGCAGCTGTGACTTACATGTGGAAATAACTTGAAATGAACTATTCATATAGTTCATTTCAACTATGTGAAATGAACTATGGTCTTCTTGTGTTTTCAGGAAGAAAACACAAAAAGATCTCATGAAGATAAATTGGACTACATTCACTTTACAAAGATTCCTTTTCAAAATGTAAAAATTATTGTTAGAGTGACAACGCAAATTGAGTCCTGTTGTTGTCATTAGCACTTCTTAAAGAGTAAAACTTCTAAAAAATAGTTTAGCAATATAACTATTCGAAATGCAATATTGTACCCCTTTTTTCAGCAACTGGGAATTATACGGAGAAAAAGTGATACATAGAACAGGACACTTGAAAGAAGATTCTGAACAGTTTTATTAAAGTTCAGGTTGTGCAAACCCTACTGGCTTCAGGAAACCCCATATAAACCCTTGCCTTGTTTTACATTCCTGTAGTAGAACTTTAATATTATTTGCGTAGCTTCCAGATTTACTATCAGTTAACAGTGGCCTGAAGAAATCTCACAAATAAATCTTTGCTTCCCTAGAATTGCTCTCTACTAACAAACATTCCATGTAAACAACCTCAATTTTTCTTGAAAATTTGTTTAATCTAGGATTTCCTATATTCATTATATTCACCCAGAAACTTAAACTGTAAAACCAAGCAAGCTTGCATGAGTTGCACTGCAGTGAAATATGCCCCATACTGTAAACAGTAATTTATTGTATGACATTTAGCTACAAGTCAGTCTGTGATCTTTGATGATCAGAGCTGATATGATAAAATGACATTATGCTAAGGAGAGTATAGATTAATTTTTTGGAGATGTTAATTAACATGTCTGTATGAATATATTTATCCCTTTGGATGCTTTCCAAAATAAAGTTGATCACAATCAGTCAGAGGGATGCCTTACTGTGGCACAGATTGGCAGTCATTCATTTGTCACCAATTACTATGAATGATATCACTGTCACAGTTCTCCATTATAGAAGTATTAATCTCCACTAATAACAGCCTTGGGAAGTAATTTACTGGTTTATTGCAAGGTCAGATTGGAGTCTAACTGGTGTCAAACATATTTACTAATAAACAGTATCTTTGAAAAATACAGCAGTCTCAACTTGGTTAAGAAAGGAATCTCTTCCTATAGTTAACATTATTATATTACATTATACCCTTGCAGCTCTTTTCTGCTTTTGCTTTTTTGTCATTGAAATATTTCAGATTAGAACAGAAATTATAACATTAAAGACAACCTGAGTAAATATAAAAATTTGAATCCAGCAGGTTTCTTGTGCACCCATTGTGGATAATGGTGTACTGCAGGACTGTTGGGCTTGGCAGGTGTAGTCTAATGACAACGGGTTAGATCTGGTACTCTCCTCTCCATCCAATCAGAGGTGGTGTTGTCAGCCAGAACTTCTGGAGCGAGTCGGCTCCAGTCTAGACTACTGAGTCTAGACTGGAGCCACTGGGCTCTTTTGGTTGCAGTGACTGCAGGATATGTGTACATTCCTCCAACGTCTCCTATCTGTGATTAAAACTTACTCTTGTCAAGGTGTGGCATTTCAGTTTCCCATGAGTACTCTCTCACACCGTCATTGATGAGGAAGGTTACTGGTCCAAGCCATTTCACGATGATTGCCCTTAACAAGCTCTCCTTTCCCTCCCAGAAATTTCTGACAGCACCCAGTCTCCTAGCAGCAGGTGCTGTAATTTTGTAGCCGCCTCATTATGGCAAGTCTTTTATGTATTTTGTTTTTTCTTCCACAGCTCTCTATAAGTGGGCTTCAGCAGGGTAAATCTAGTCTTCAAGTAATGCTTCAAAAGCAGCTCTGCTGGTGCAACTCCAGTCACTGGATGGTAGGGCTGTACAATTTTATCGATTCTACGATACCTATCGATATTTTCCACCCTCGGAAGTATCGATTTTTCATCCGCGAGTATCGATACCTTAGACCATAGTGTCCATAGCCTTATAGCTCTTTTTAACATCTGTTTGTTACGGCGTAGCAGCAGGACTCCGCCTCTCCCAGTCTCACTTTCAACTTGTGCTTATAGTGCACATTATAAACTACACACCAGTTTTCAAATTGTGTTAATAGGCCAAGTAAAACCGGAGTTATGCTAAAATTAGTAAACCATATCTTTCCAAATGTCAGAGAAATGTCAAAAGCGCCGCCATTCCCCGGCTTTTCCGGTGTTACGTCAATCCGCGTTTCCCCATCAGATACGGTTCCCCCTTCGTCTTCTTGCCGCTCCGCACCGCCCACGCGGCAAAATAGGCGCGTGCTCGTGATTAGCACTGAGAAAGCACGCGCTTGTTCGGCGCGCTTGTCTGAGGAACTACGTACACCGTGAAAGCTCAAACAACATGTTTCGGCAAAGTTGTCACACTTTCTTCATGTTTTTGTGGGAAACTAATAGTAATAATACTAATAATTATAATAAATATAATAAATATATATGTTATACATATTATAATTATAATAAATAATATATATTTTATACATATATTATAATACATAATATATGTTATATATATATTATAATTATAATATATATATGTTGTATATATTATAATTATAATATGTTGTATATATTATAATTATAATATATATGTTGTATATATTATAATTATAATAGATAGATAGATAGCACAGTGCTATATGAATTAAAAACAGGGCAATGCAACTTAATGCTCAATATCACCCATCAGATAACGTTCCCCCTTTTTTACAGTGGGGGAACACTATCTGATGGACATATTTCACCCATCAGATAGCGTTCCCCCTATGTTAAAATCACCCATCAGATAGCGTTCCCCCTGTTTTACAGTGGGGGAACGGTATCTGATGGCCACATTTCACCCATCAGATAGCGTTCCCCTTGTTTTACAGTGGGGAAACAGTATCTGATGGCCACTTTTTACTCATCAGATAACGTTCCCCGTTTTACAGTGGGGGAACGCTATCTGATGGGTGATTTTAACATAGGGGGAACGCTATCTGATGGGTGATTTTAACATGGGGGAACGCTATCTGATGGGTGAAATGTGGCCATCAGATACCGTTCCCCCACTGTAAAACAGGGGGAACGCTATCTGATGGGTGAAATGTCTCCATCAGATACCGTTTCCCCACTGTAAAACAGGGGGAATGCTATCTGATGGGTGAAATGTCTCCATCAGATACCGTTTCCCCACTGTAAAACAGAGGGAACGCTATCTGATGGGTGAAACATGTCCATCAGATAGTGTTCCCCCACTGTAAAAAAGGGGGAACGTTATCTGATGGGTGAAATATGGCCATCAGATAGTGTTCCTCACTGTAAAACAAGGGGAACGTTATCTGATGGGTAATATTGAGCATCAAAATGCATTGCCCTGTTTTTATTATATATATATATATATATATATATATATATATATATATATATATATGCTCAACATATATTTAAATTTAAAATAATTATAATATATACGTTTTGTATTATTATTATTATTACTCTTCTTCTTCTTACATTATTATTATTATAATTATTAGATCAGATAGCGTTCCCCCACTTTAAAACAGGGGAAACGGTATCTGATGGGTAATATTGAGCATTAAATTGCATTGCCCTGTTTTTAATTCATATAGCACTATGCTATCTATCTATCTATCTATCTATCTATCTATTATAATTATAATATATACAACATATATATTATAATTATAATATATACAACATATTATAATTATAATATATACAACATATATATATTATAATTATAATATATATAACATATATTATGTATTATAATATATGTATAAAATATATATTATTTATTATAATTATAATATGTATAACATATATATTTATTATATTTATTATAATTATTAGTATTATTACTATTAGTTTCCCGCAAAAACGTGAAGAAAGTGTGACAACTTTGCCGAAACATGTTGTTTGAGCTTTCACGGTGTACGTAGTTCCTCAGACAAGCGCGCCGAACAAGCGCGTGTTTGCTACGCGCGTGCTTTCTCAGTGCTAATCACGAGCACGCGCCTATTTTGCCGCGTGGGCGGTGCGGAGCGGCAAGAAGACGAAGGGGGAACCGTATCTGATGGGGAAACGCGGATTGACGTAACACCTGTTATGTGAAAGGGAATGAGCTTCCAAACGTAAAAAACAACCGAAACGCAACATTAGATTACTTTTTTTTTTTTTGGAAATCTCAAATCTTCAATAAATAACAATGGCCTGTATTTTGTTACTGGGAGACGAAAGAGAAGCGGAAAGGAGTAGCGGCGCGGACGGAGCAGCTGCAAAAACAGTGAGATCGCGAAATTAATGCAAAGTTCGACTGGTGGCATCCACTTCGTAATTTGTTTTTAGCTTAGTGGTCTCTGTTCTGTATATAAAGGATTACCTGAAGAATGAACACGCAGCACATGGGTTGATAACATCCGAAGCGGGTGCGTAGCAGGCAGCGGCGCTGTGTTTTGAGCAGGAAGACGAAGAGGGGAAACCCGCAGCCAGAATCCGCGGCACAGTGAGGATTTCCATGAAAAAGATAGCTGATCGATCATTCTTATTAGCAACTGACAAAGAGTATCAGAGACTGAGAGTACGATGAGATCCTGGCAGTCTTAGAGGCAGCTTCTCAGAGATCCAAGCAAGGGAATGGCGGCACTGCGCAGCTGCAAGGAGTCGATCACTACGGGGTGTGGCGGAGCCACTCCCCCATCAGCTAGAAGTAAGCAGCTTACTGCCAAGGCTAACTCCGGGAGCCAAGGTAGAAAAAGCCTTTTCCCTATAGTCTAAAAGACTTTTTTTTACTCCAAAATGGAGCCACAGTATGTCAAAAAGAAAATATTTGTATATTGAGTGTCTACAGAAACTGATAATCTCCTCACTCAGCTCCTGGATCACTGTTGAAACTTTGAGTTTTATGTCAAATCCACATGAATTAAATGACAGAAACAAATTTTCTCATTGCATCTTTGATTCATTTTGTCCAGCTGTAGACTGTTAAGACTCTGTCCAGTCAGAGTCAGGTGCTTGTAATCAGTTTGCATTTAATTAAATTCAAGTCTACGGAACACAAAATGTCACTAAAATCACTCCTAAAATCTTTCAGAAAATCATAAAAATGCATTAAATCGTATCGAATTATATTGCTTTCCAAATATCGTGATACATATGATATGTATGACAATACATATCATCATACATATCGTGTATCAGGATATAATATATTCTGATACACGATATTCGCGATCAGAATATCGTGTATCATATTGTGAGATTGTATCGCTACACTCCTACTGGATGCGTTGTGCTTCTGTACATCAACAGGAAGTTTGTCAGCTTATGTTGCAGGGACATGGTTAATTGCTCAGCCTCCTCTGCCAGAAGTTTCTGCACTGATCATGTTATTGCACCATTTGACGATGGATGACACCAGTCTGACACCAGTTTATGCCATTGCTTTACAGGAACTGCTTGAATTCACTGGAGGTGCTGTCCCGTTATTTGATACCACAGAAACTTCCTTCCAAAGATGTTTAAGCACATTCACAGTCTTAATTGTGGTGGTTTTCATGTGAACCACTTCAAGCCATTTAAAGTGACTGTCAATCAACACTAACAGGTGTTCTTTGTCTGCTTCACAAAAATCCATGTGATGTTGGGCACATAGATGTTGGGCTGGCCATTTCCAACAGTGCAGTGGGGCTGCAGCAGGTAGTGCCCTCACAGACTGACAGGCATCACAGATTTGGACTGTGTTTTCAATGTCTGCATCCAAATGTGGCCACCACACTTCTGACCTGGCCATCACTTTCATTCTGTGTATTCCTGGATGTCCAGCATACATCCAGTGGTCCTGTGTGCTGCAGGTCCCACAGAATACACCCATAGTCTACTTCAGAGGTTCCCAAATTGTGGGGCGCGCCCCCTAGGGGCGCCGGGCCATTGCAGGGGGGGCGCGGGAAGCCGTCTGAATGAGAAAAAAAAAAAAACATGAACGCTGTATACTCTGGGTTTTTACCTTAGAATGGCCAACTCTCTGTTATTCCTCTGTCAATTTGATACAGTAGGGGCTTCCGCACTTCCCATATCTGTGTCCTCTGTTACTTTTATCAGCAGTTAAAACTGTTTAATCCATTGTTAACATGTCGTAACCTGTTTTTCTGAGCCGCCTTTAAACGCAACATGAGAGCTACGACGCGAGCGCTGGGTTTAGACCTGTGCGGCAGTGAAGGAGGCTATGCAGAGCGATGCAGGTTTGTGTTAGAATCATGGCAGCAAACCAGCAAAACGCAAAGAACTTTTCACAGTTTTCCCCCCAAACTAACACTGTTGAGTAAAGCTGTTGGATGCAGGTAAAGTTAGCTAAAAGATGACTAGCTAATATCAATACAACACCTTAAGCTTAACAAGTAGCTTGTAGGCTACTGGTGTTGTTGTCTATGTTCAGCTACGATTTATTTTGTCCCCAAAAAAGTTGATTCCCCCACCCCTTGTTCATCTGGAGCCGGGGCTGACTATAACAGGGAGTCTCTAAGAATCCACCGCCCTCCCTGCCCCCTCTCACACATGTCGTTCAACCAGACAGCTATTTGTAAGCCATAGGAGGGGTCCCAGAAATAGTATGGAAACCACTGGTCTACTTGCTCCTTTGCATGAAGTATGGGGTGAGAGCATCTTCACTGATTTGATCAGGCCATGCATTTAAATTGAGATCCCTCACTTTGCTCAGTATTGCATCTTTCCATGTACTTTGTGCAATGTCGCTTTCATACACTTGAAGGTCATCTACCACTGAGAGGTAGAATATTTGCTTTTCTTCTGCTGCCATGTCCTTATCACTCCTTGGCAGCCTAGGTAGCACATCAGTATTTGCATGATCTGCTGACTTACAACACTCTGTCGTAGTCAGTGTAGTAAGCAAATCTTCAGTGTTTGGTAATGGGTATGCTTCCTCCTCCACACTCTGGTAGATTGTGACTATTAAGTCTCAGCAGATCCCAATGGGCTTGTCTGCTTTTGGAACAATGGCGAAGGACAAAGCCCATTCTCTCCGGTTTGTTTTGGATATGATTCTTATTGCTTCTAGTCTTTCCCTCTCTATACTGTTTCCCTGGTCCAGCCTTCTTATGAAACCCTAACTGGTTTCATCCTAATGGTGGCTTTAAACTCTTTTTCCAGCATGGCCTCCAGCTGGAAAAAGGGTTGCGTGAGTTGCATTTTGAGTCCCCCTTGATGAGAATATCTCACTCCAGTTTTGTCTGAATCTGTTTAGCCAGTCACATCCAAAGGGTTAGAGTTAGTATTAGGGTCTTCTACAATAAAGCTCCTTTCTCACAGTGGAGCTAGGGTTAGGGTTAGGGTTAGTTTCCATGAAGTAATGTATATATTTTCTTTTTTATTTCACCTTACACATGAGTTTCCGTCAAGTAATGTATATATTTTCTTTTTTATTTCTCCTAAACATGCTTTTTTGTCAAGAAAAGTAAATATTTTGTTTTGTCTTTTCCTTATCCACCTTATTCCTATGCCCCATGATGCTTTATGTAAATTATGGGCGCGACTTCCGCCGCAAGCCAGAACTGCCATTTGTTTACATGTTACCCTAACGCTAACTGGCTTTCGTCAGAGCTTTTAGGCTATAAAATATGTGGGAACACCAACGATCAAAGCTTAAATGTGACAATATCGGTTTACCGCAACCTACAGCTATTGTTGGGAGGGATGACAACTTGAAGAAATGGCCGCATTTCTTCAAGTCGCACTACCATATATAGCTACCCGCACTAGCATATGTAGCTACTTCACTGACTCAGTTGCTTCAGATGCAGATGTGGGTTAATTTGAACTTGCTGCAGCCACGAACTAAATGTGGTCTGATTATTAGAGTACAGTCATGAACAGCACAACAGTTACCCAAGCATCTTACGACACTTTCCAGTGGCAATTTGCTCTTAGTAATAGGTTAATGTGTGATTCGTTTCGGTTCTAGTCCAGTGGGGAGATTCAGCTGTTGCGCAAGATCTGGAGCGCAGCAGCTGCGGTCATTTCTCTGCTGATTTGCAGCGACACTCAGCAACAGAGAACCTCAAGGTTCTGATTCTGATGGATTAAATAAATCCAGATATTTTATATTGTCTTATAAATAAAATTTCCAGGCCCAATCATAATGATAAATATTCAGATCATGAACTTTATTATTTTTTTAAATTCAAACAAAAAATAAAATTCACATCACACCAAGCTACTATTGTGTAGTTCTGGTGTTTTGTACTGTCGGCACAACTGAGATCTATGAAAAATCTCAGATCTTCTTTGCTTTTTCTTTATTACTGTCAGTTCTTCAGAGAAACGAGCTGTTCACGGTCATTCTGTTACAAAACTTAACGATCTTGTTCCTGTTGCTCCCCATGATTAAACTCACAATTAGATAATCTGTACTGAGCAGCTCTCTGATAGCAGACGGTGTGTCCGTAAACAAATTTTACTAAATATTGTATTATAACCGAAAAGAGAGATGTAACTTCTATCATGAATAAAAATTAAAACAAAAAACCCTACAAATTACAATGAAATAATGCTACTTCCACTCTAATGCTAACACCCATAATCGTTTCCCCAGTAAATACATATATATATATATATATATATATATATATATATATATATATATATATATATATATATATATATATATACTGCAGTATACCATTGCCTCATCCACCAGTTCACTGCAAACTGGTACCCGCCAAGGACCCTACAACCCTGAGTACATAACGTTGAAATAAAATTGATATGCCTTTTGTAAATACATTTTCTCTATCAATTACTTAAATTGTTAACTGTGATAATTATGTTTGTGAAATGTAGTGCATATAATGGCGAACTAACCGGACATTGTGGTGGTGGATAAAGAACAGAGGAAAGCCGTTGTGGTGGATGTAGCAATACCAAGTGACTACAACATCAGGAAAAAGGAGCACGAGAAACTGGAGAAATACCAGGGCCTCAGAGAGGAACTGGAGAAGGTCTGGAAGGTGAAGACCACAGTGGTGCCTGTGGTCATCGGGGCCCTCAGGGCAGTCACCCCCAAACTGGAGCAGTGGCTATGTGACAGCTGACCCTACTGTCACACCGACCTGAATGGTAATCATTTTGTTTGTTTTATCTTTTACATTAATTTAGACATTAATTAGTGAATAGTTTAGATTTTTGTTAATTATTTTCATTAGTCTGACTTTTTTGGTTAACTGTTTGGAGTGCACACATTTAGTTAACCTTATTTGTCAGTTCTTTATATTTTTGTTGAAAGCAACAAATTAATTTATTTGTTTTGAGTTCCCAGTTTCCTTTGGAGCTGTTCCTGGAGGGTCACAGAAAAACTCCAGCTAATTGACGTCCCTATATGGCTGGCAAACCTCCTCAGCGGGCCGTTCCATTTGTTTGCCAGGGAATGGGGAAATTTGGTTTTCTTTAATATAATTTGACCATTTATTTAATGCTTTTTCTATTTGGTAGTTTCAGTCTAATGTTTGTTTAATTCAAAGATTTGGTATTGTTTTTGTATGTTTAAATTACCCCTTGTGTGTCAGCAGTGGTCTGATCAGCCACTATTTAAGTTCTCCTCATGTCTTGTTAGTTAGGTCAGTTTTGTGCTTGAGTTCTTTGTGTTAACACCTGAGTTGTAGTTTGTTATGTTGACCTCAGTTTTTGGGCCCAATTCTTCATTGTTTGATTATTTTTGAACTTTTTTGTAATAAATTAAGATTATTTTTGAATTCCATTCAGCGTCTCTCTGGCTGGTTAATGTGAGAACCCTCACAGGCTAAAACAGATCCCAGGAACAACATCAGACATCTCAGTCCAGAAATGTGCAGTTCTAGGCACAGCCAAGATACTACGCAGAACCCTCAAGCTCCCAGGCCTCTGGTAGAGGACCCAAGCTCAGAGGATGAAAAGAGACCACCCGCGGAGGTTGAGAAGGGAATATAATATATATAATTTATCAGTGTTGTAGTCAAGACCACCTAACCTGAGACCAAGTCAAGATCCTAGACCAAGGGAAGTCAAGACCGAGTCACAACCAAGACCAATGCCCCGCACTACATGGCCCGATAAAATTTGAAATATGATCAGAATTGCTTCTCAAATTGATCTGAAAGATCCATATTCCCATAAAAACACCTATATATTGAATACTTAGAGCTGAAATAAATGTTAACAATATTTGCTTCCATCTCTGTGCTACAATTCACAGTGGTCTCATGCCATCCCTGAAAAGATAACGCCCTGGGTGTTTGCCCATATTGCTCATGTCAGAAATCACCACTCTCTGCACCATTAAATATAGCAATTGAGGTAATGCCCTGATGGTAAATAACACTCAACTATGAACACTGACCAAGGAGCAACAAGCAAGAAGTAACCAAGCACAAGGCGCTCACTGTGACTGTTCTCACCCTCTCTCCCGCTACATGAAGCCAGGCAGTCTGACAGCATGGCACTCATTACAGCTGCCACTTTGAATGAAAACAATCAAAAAGGCAATGAGCATGCTCTGCGTGTGTAACATAGGGTGCGTTCACACTGCAGCCTGAAGTGACTCAATTCCGATTTTTTTGACGTAATGCGACCTGTATCCGATCTTTTCATGGCAGTGTGAACAGCACAGGTCGGATTCTTTTTCGAATCTGACCCATATCCGATACGTATCCGATTCAAATGCGACCTAACGTCCAGGTCGCATTCATCCGAACTGAATGTCACTGTTTCTCAACAAATCTCACTATTCTGCGTCCTGATACGCGCAAGTGGGAAGAAAAACAACAACCATGACGGAATATATGAGGATTAAGTTGTTAATATGCTGCTCCGGCCGGATAACAACTTCAAATATGTAAGCTAAGCTCCACCGTTAGCCTCCATGTTTACTTCCGCAAACACTGAGCACTTCTTCTTTTTATGGTGGTTGGCAGAAGACTTAGAATGCTGACGCTATTGCGCCCTCTACTGCGCATGCGGGACACTTTCAGGTCGTTTGCCCGTTTACACTGCAGAACGCACACAGATCGCATTTACTGGCAGTGTGAACTACCCCGGCAAAAAAATCGGAATTGCCAAAAAATCGGAATTGAGTCACTTCAGGCTGCAGTGTGAACGCACTGTTAATTTTCAGTACTCAGCCACGCCCTTAACTCCTCCCAACTCTAGCAGACTGACTACTGACCAGCTCTCCGTCTCACGGGTCCGAAAAGACTCTAATTCCCGGGTATTACCGCAAATAGGAATTTAAAGAACTTTTGTTTAAGCTGGGAGCGGGAGAGATGCGTCCAAGTTCTAACTACCTACATCCAGACGTTATGCCCCGCTTCTGTCCATAGTTCCGACAATCGGAGTAGCCCTGCCGGTGCCCGAACCAATGAACCACATCTGTTAACGGTAGCTCCCTCCCTAATAATTAACGTGCACTTGGTAACCGACTTGGATAGTTTTAGTGACTAGGAATAAGTCCCAGGGACATTATTTATCTGAACCAAAGAACGTACGAAGCCACCCTAAGTTACTAGGACCATAAGCATTGTTTTTACAATGATCAGAGAAATTAAATCTAGATGACTCAATTAATTTAGCTGTCCACAACATCAAATTAGACTTTAGTATTTTTATTAGCAAGCTTTAGCAAGGGAAAAGGACATACAGCGTTTTAATAAAGATCAAGAAATTAAAAACTTTAAAGAATCAACATAAATCACTCCTATTACTACCCTACGCTATGTCTTAATAGAGGCTTTGGGGGGAAGCAGTAATACTCGAACCCAGATGCAGAGACGATCTTGGCAGCAGAAACTTTAACGTCCATGGATGGAGTCCTGTCTTTGTCTTGGCAGAATCCTTTCAGAATAAATCCAAGTTGAACTGGTGAGAATCCTCAACGAACTCAGTTCGTTATCCAAAAAGGATCTTGGTATATTCCCCAATGTCCACTGCAGCATCGTTGGAATCTTTTGGGTTGAGTGCAGGGCCGCAGTCAAATCAGAGTCCCGGGTTGTGGGTAAACGGATCTTGTTCCCTCCTTGGGCAGCGAGCAGTCGTCCCGGGGTGTCATCACGCAGCCCTCCGTTAGCTCTGCTTCTCCATGTGTGCTCGACTCGAACGCTGCGGAACAAAGAACCTCGAACCTTCTGTCTGGTGTCTTTTTATTCTTATCAGCAGCCACACACTTTCTTTCCTCATGGACGTTTTTACTTGACGTCAACTGTTCTTTGGTTAGCCTCAGACTACAGATGAATTTTATTTCTCCTGAGCTGCACTTTCAGTTCCCTGTCTGAATTCTGCACCTGTTTCCTCCGTACTGACTGCTTGGACAGATGATCTAATATCCATCACCATCTTGGAGACATGATGTCTGTTCTAATGACCTAATGTCTTGGTCACCTCTGCTCCCCTTTCGGTTCCTCTTTTCCCCTGACTTTTCACCTACCATCTACCTCCAACACATCATCAGTGACCTTTAGTTACAGTTACACATTTTACACCATTTCAAGTTCAATGTCAAAATCACATTTATAACCTTTTAGTTTCTCTGATTTAGCATTCATTTATAATTTTATAATGACCATTACTTATTAGTTACTCTTATTATAATCATGATGTGAGTTATTACAGACATTTCTGAAAAGAAACCAAGAATAATCCATTATTCTAATTATTTGATACCAAAGTTAGTTACTTGTTTCACCTGTAAGTACTTCCATAAGTTTAAGAGTAAGTGTAAATATTCTTATAATCAAACCAACATCAACCACCGGTTAAACCAATATTAATTACTGGTTTAATCATAAGTTATCATTTTTAATGTAAGTATTTTACTCTGGGTTTTATCCAATTACTCAAAATGTTTAGATTTTATTCTTTAAACCTTTAATGCTCCGAAATGAGCAATCTGAACTATTTTTATTCACTGCAGGCTGGAAACTTCCTCCTTTTTCAGGAAACCTGCTTTTCCTGTTCCATGACTCTCTTTCTGTCTGATTATGATTTTTTATGATTAAATAGAAAAAAGTAGAATTAAAGCAAAGTTTGCAGGACACTATAACAACACACACAACCAGATTAATTTCATTACCGTCTGACTCTACTGTTGGGTCTTGATGTCACCTGTGTAATCAGTTTTAAAGATAACTTTATTCATTGTTATTATTAAACTAAATCTCCAGCATGGGGAAGTGGGATGATCTCGACTTTTCTCGACAGCACCCCATAGTTAAAATGGTTCAGATGAAATCCTGCTAAATGCACCATCTGCTGGTAAAAAGCTGTATTGCGTTCACCCTAGAATAGCGGTTCTTAACCTGGGTTCGATCGAACCCCAGGGGTTCGATGAGTCGGTCTCACGGGTTCGGCGGAGCCTCTGCCGCGGAGGTAAAGACACACTTGTGTAAAGTCGTGATGATGCCCCGGTTTGCCATCACTTGCTGCAGAGGATCACGTTACATTGCTTAGCCAATCAGTGCTGCGGAGGAGCACTGATTGAAGGAGTTCCACTCTCAGCATGGATTTGAACTTGTGTCTTTAATCACTTCAACAAAACTCACCGTTTTTACCAAATAGACCCTTTTCACATGACGTCAGACAACATCCGTTTTGACTCGATCCAGTGTATCTTTAGTTCCGGTGTGTGTAGTTAACGCTGTTTCTGGACTCTAAAGCAGCTGCCACAAATACGATTTGAATATATATCACTATTTGCAAAATTTTTTTCTTCATCGACATAATCTAAACTGGACAAATTCCTCGCTGATTGATACCAGTTTGTCTACGAAGGTACGTGTTTTTTTTTTTTCTAGCTGTTAGTTGATATGCTAGGATAGCAATAGTAATTTGTTAGCTGGCTAACATTACGTAACCTTTCTGTTTTGGAAATAGAACGTATTTAGGCTCTAATCTTAATCAGATTTTTATAGTATAGACTGGGGTTGCCACCCGTCACGTAAAATTCATGATCGTATTAAACCCTCCTCACGTCATACGCTAGTTTCACCACCTGCTCAGTAGCGACATTACCTGTAGCCACAAGTCCAAAACTTGACAGTTCTGCCAAACACCCGCTACTCCATCACGTCCTGAGAAGTCAAACTCCTGCTACGATCAAGACACGAGGAAGAAGATGCTGTCATAGATGGATAGATAGATAGATATTAACGTTTCATTGGAGAAATGTGATGAGCTATCTCTCTCTCTCTCTCTCTCTCTCTCTCTCTCTCTCTCTCTCTCTCTATATATATATATATATATATATATATATATATATATATATATATATATATATATTTGCTCATTAACTTCATTAACTTAACCTATGATTAGAAGGTTACGTTTCTTATACTTTGTTTTCCTGTGGTTGTAGACTTGGCAGTAGAAAATTGATAACATAGGAATAACAACTTTATATCCCTGTTAACAGGTTACACTTGATTCTGCTGTGGTGCCTGTGGAAACAAAGTGCATGAAGTTTGTGCTCAGGTGGGAAAACCCTGTGGATCACATGGTGGGACTTCTGCTTCAAACTGCTCACTACAGTTTACCATTGCCTCTGTCATCCACCAGTTCACTGCAGACTGACACCCACCAAGGACTGTACATGGATGTCTTAAGTTGTAAACCCTGAGTACATACTGTTAAAATAAAATTGATATGCCTTTTGTAAATACATTTTCTCTATCAATGACTTAAATTGTTAAATGTGGTAATTATGTTTGTGTAATGTCGTAACCATGTACAGTGTTTAATATAATTATTAAATAGATGTTTTAAAGAAACAGCCACAAACCTTATGTATTTGGTCCACAATAGCAGCTTTAATTTTAGCATTTCCTCTCCTCCACATACTCCGTTGCCAGATGTGTAAAATTTACAAAAAGAAGCAATTTAAATGTAAAAGTTGCACATATGTAGATTACTCAAGAGAAGCTATTTACAATAGTTTTTACAGAACTCTACACATCAATTCATTTATTAATAGATACATATATTAATTACAGAATAGATACACAAGGATTTCATTTCTAACACAGCTGCTTGCAGTAGAGAGTGTTCATCCAAGAAGTGTGACTTGAAGGAGCAGGGAGGCTCTGTACTGGTTTCTCCTTTTAAATGAAGAGGCCCATGATAGTTTGACTTTAGGCAGCAGATGTCCCACAGCTGATTGACTGAACCTGCCATGGAAGAGGAACAGGACCATCCCAGATATGGTAGGTTGTTAGCTCGGCTACTGTTGAGAAAGATGGACAACAAAACAAATGGAGAAATTATGAATCATAGCAGAATATGTAAATTATTTGGCATATTGCGCTTAAATCAATATTTAAAATGCTTTTCTAAACAACAGTGTTGGAAGATGTCAGTGATTTTAGTGAAACTTTTAACAACACAGCACTGAAAGGCACTGTGGCTAAAGCTACTGCTAGCTGGTTTACTCTCCGATCAGAGGCTGTTTATTATATACACAGTCAGAGAATGGTGGATTGACAATGAGTAATGACGGTTATCTAACACTTAAATGCTGTTTTATTAAAGTTGATAAATAAAGTGAATCTCTAAACGTTACAGCACTTACAGAGCGGTGTATATTTTTCTTAACTGTGGCTAAATCTGATGTTAGCTGGTTTACTCTCCGATCGGAGGCTGGTTCCTTTAAATACAGTTGGAGAATGGTGAATTGACAATGACTGATAAAGGCTAACATGTAAATACTGTTTTATTACAGTTAATACAGCAAGTGAACCTTTTAACGTTACAACACTGACAGACAGCGGTGTATATATTTTCCCAACTGTGGCTAAAGCTGTTGCTAGCTGGTTTATTCTCCGATCGGAGGCTGTTTATTTTATACACAGTCAGAGAATGGTGGATTGACAATGAGTAATAACAGCTATCTAACACTTAAATGCTGTTATTATTAACCTTACCTTTTATTATATCCTTAAGATAATGAGTATCCATGAATTTTTCAGTCAGGTTTCCCGAGGCAAAATCACACCGGAAGTAAAGATACACCGCTTCGAGTTATGGCGGCCAATGTCTGACGTCACTGTGAAAAGGGTCTATTCTGTAGCTTTCGGTGTGGAAACACAACTAATATAATTACATTACTAAATCAGAATACCGCAAAGTCTTTATTATTTAGTATAAATTTTTCATTCTCTTAAGAATGTAGAGCTAATTAAATGATCTAAACAAGACCTTAAAGTGGTTCCAGTTTCTCTTGAAGGCCAACCTGTTGAAACTGTGGCAAATTTGGGTCGTTCCTGGACAGTCAGCTCAACTTGCTGAAAACACAGACTATATTTTGAAGAACTGTTCTCAGAGACTCTACCCCTATGTCTTGAATCATATTTTATTTATCACTACAGAAGGGTTCAGTGAATGTGCATATGAAACTGGTGGGTTTGGTACCTCAAAAAAGGTTAAGAACCACTGCTTTATATCTTTAAAATGATAGCAGCACAAACGAAAATTTTTGCTGCACAAACCAGCACAAATGTTTGACACCAATCTTGTCTGGTTTGAAGAAGGTGTGGGGCCAACTTCACTCAGGTCCGTCCTCCACTGTGAAGAGAAAATATTGTATCTGAACTGTTAATTTAATATTTGGAAGCATAGTCAATATGTCAGTTTTGTAGCATAATTTATTTTATCACGCTGTGATTAAGCATTTAGTACGCTGACAACATGCTAGCTAATGTTGAAACAGCAAGATAAATGTAGGTAACCATGGCAACCTGTAATAATTTAAAAGCTAGTCATTTCTTTCTGCAATGAAGCTGCATGTGCATCCACTATGTTTACAAGCAAATAATCTCTCCATAAGGTCCATTATTTACTGTAGCTCAGTAAATAACTGTTCACTTTGATCTAAAAATAATATAATGGATTTCAGAGGAAACAGATGTGAGTCCCCACTTATTTTTCAGATTAATTATCAGATGTCAGGTTTCTGAGAGGCATACAGGAAAACCTGCAGTCATTTAGGACACAGTTGTAACAAGTAAAAGCAATGACTTGTTGGTGACTCCTGTTGCGATTCCACATGCTGCCTTGAGAAACATCTGTGACAAGACGTTGTGCTGGTCCTCGTGCTTCAAACTATAAAACAGGAGGAAACAAGACAGCAGACTCAGAAAGGTGCCAATTATTTCTTAAGGTCAATGCATACAGCAACACGTAGATATATTCTCAAAGTATATTGAGAATTTATAAATCTATGAAGCTGCCTGCCACAGGATCATTTTCTACCCAAATACATTTGCAGGACCTTTATAATTTTGGATAACTATTGATGTTATCACAGTTTTGGTTTCTTTATGTTTGAGTTGCTATGAGTTTCATTTATTCTGCTCTTGTTCTTTGTCTTTGCATGTGTTGCTAAATGTGGTCTCCTTATTACTAATTACCCCTAGATGTCCTCAGTTGCTTTTATCAACTCTACATCATCTTGTCACTAGCAGCTCATTTTCATCTACTGCAGTAATCCCAGTTATTAAATACTTACAGTTCACCATCTTCTAATTTGACTTTTAGAAATATGTAAAATGCGACATGACTATTGTTAGCTGTTCCTGCTTCTATATTCTGACTGTCAGAAAACACAGGGGAGATATTTTCTCCAGGACTGAAGTAGGTCTCATCTTCAGGGTTAACTCCCTCACTTGTTAAACACATAAAAAACACGCAGCGGCACTGAGGTGATGAAGAGATAAATGTTTAATAGTTCCTACTCAATAATTACAGGCCGCACAGACTTTCCCTAACTACCACTGCTCTGTTCACCATCTCACTCTGCCAGTGAGATGAAAACATATCTGTTATGTCATTACAGTGTAAAATTTGAGTTTCTATCATAAAAACACCAAAACCTAGGAAGGATCACAATTTACTGTCCTAAATTAATTGAAAATATATTCTCCAACCTCCCATATTTATGGGTGGGTTATAAAGAAATTCTAAATATATGATTGAGATTTATATGGAGCATCAACAACTCCATTCTCATTAAATGGAAGAAACATGGTAGCACAACAAACCTGCCAAGAGAGACTCTCAGACCAGGCAAGGAGGACATTAATCAGAGAAGCACCACAGAGATCAAAGGTAACCCTGGATGAGCTGCAGAGTTCCCAAGCAGAAACTGGAGTATCTGTCCATACGACCACAAAAAGCTATTCACTTCATAGAGCTGGGTTTTATGGAAGAGTGGTCAAAAGAAAGCTTTATTCCCAGACAAAAACAGGAAGGGTCATTTTGATACCTAAATCCAACTTAAAATATGTGATAAGACTTGAAGACTGCTGTTCACCAGTTCACCTGAAGGAGATGGAGCAGTTTGTTTTGAGGAATGGGAAAGATCCCAGAGGTGAGATGAAGTAGGCTCAGAGAGGCTGATCCAAAGTGACTTGCAGCTGGAATTTCTGCAAACGCCAGCTCTACAAAGTATTGAACTTAAGGGAGTAAAAAGTTATGCACAGTAAAGTTTTCTGTAATTTTGTCAAATTTGATGTTTGTTCAGCAGTAAAAGAAAATTAAATGTTCAAAGTTGTAGGTGTGTTGCGTTAACTAAATGATGCTAACCCTAAAATAATAAATTTTTATTCCAGGTTATGAGGTAGCAAAACACAAAAATGCCACAGAGGGTGAATACTTTAGTAAAGCACTGCATAGCATTTGGGCATAGCTCTCACTGTCCCATAATAAGTTGGCAGTGAGCTTAATGTTTTTCTGCTTGTTTTTCTATGTGAATGTAAGCCTGGAAATAGATCAGTTTGCTCTTAGTTTGCAGACTTCACCACCTACTTAAACAGTACCTGTCCTTTCCCATCTGTAAGTCCCACATTATAGGACAAACTTTTGTCCAAGAATTCCACATGGGTATTTATGTGTACCAGTGGAAACTGATGGATGAATTTCAGATGTGCTTCCCTGGGATCCGTGGGGATGTTTCCATTTCTAGACTGAAGAAAATGTTTTGCACGGCCTATGGGAATACTGTATCTGAGGTGCCTGTCCTGCCGTTTCAATTTAAATACCTCACTACGCTCTGCTGCTGAGAGCTTAACATGGTACTCTTCTGGTTCTGAATGAAACAGAACAAATGCATTAACATTATCCATAATAAATACAGGTAAGTGCATGTTTTTAAACATACACATAAAAGAAAGAACTCACCACTATCAGACTGTTTCTTTTTTCCTTTCAATGTGTGGCACGGTTAAAGTCCAGACGGGAAACACAACATGCATCATTATACCCATTTTGTTCCATTTCTCCTTCATTTATCCCCAAAGCACACACTGTGATTTATATCAGGAGGCAGCACATTTTAACTGGCAAAAGTGGAGCTTCATCAGCTACTCTGAGCCTGCCAGCATGCCTAGGTGGGCCCCATGTGGGGAAAAGGAGGGCAGGCCATATGGGCCCCATATGGGTTTGTCCGCAGGTTCCACAATGGCCCCACATGGGTTTGTCCATTTAGGCCCCATGTAGGGCCCATGTGGGCTGTGACCCTACATGGGAAAACCATGTGGGGCCATCGTGGAACCCGTGGACAAACCCATATGGGACCCATATATCAGCCCTCCTTTCCCCCACATGGGGCCCACCTAGGCATGCTGGCTGGCAGCTTCCTTCATCTTGTGAGTTTCTTTCTAAGACAATTTCATTTTTAACTATGACTTTCCAAACTATCAAGATTCTCTATATGCATATTATAGAGAAAAACTGTATAAGAAAGACTAGTTTTCTGGTTTTGCATTAAAAGCCAAGAAAGCAGATTAATGAAGTCTTTTACTAATAATCATTGTTTGGTGCAAACCAAGTTGAATAATGTCCACATGTTTTACTGTTCCTAAGCCACTCATGGTTTGACATCTTATTCCTTCAGCAGCAAGTTTTTCTAAACTGAGTGTGTTCATATATATAATTTCTATGTACGCAGATTTTTCATTTCCACTCAGTTGCAACATTGCTAAACACCTGCCTGTCATTTAGCTCCAGTGGAAGATAATGCCCCACATCACATACAGATCCCCACAAATGATTCTCTCACTTCACTTTGAATACAACAACTTCTTCAGACAGAAGCATAAGGTGTCATGGGACCCCCACTTTCATCCACTGCTGTCCACTTCCTGTGGAGGAAGTGGACCACAGAACACTACACCTCTAGCCACTGATTTAGATATGTGGATGATGCCTGTATGGGTAAAAATCCAAGCCAAAGAAGTGAAAGCTTTTACTGAACACGTAATGGAGGATTCCAAAGATAACAACCTGCCTAAGATCAATGGAAGACTCACCCCTTAATTCTATAGCAAACACCAATACCAACTTTTTGATCCTCACCATTAAAACTTTAACATCAGAACTCATCAGAACTCTTCAGCATCAGGGCCACATAATAATAGAGGTACAGGATAAGGAACACAAAGACATTATGAAACCACTTCAGATTTATGGATACACTAACAGGACTTCAAGAAAACAGCTCAGTGCTCTGAAAGATATTCAAAATTTAAATTAAATTAGGAATATTTTATTGATCCCAAAGGGAAATTAAATGTTGTTATAAGTCATATTAATTCAAATTCTTCAAAGAGTTGTTGTAGATAGTGATGGCTGTTGGCAGGAAAGATCTCCTGTAGCAGTCTGCATTACAGTGAATTTGAAGAAGCCTCTGACTGAAAACACTCTGTTTTCCCAAAACAGTCTCTTGAAGAGCATGGTCAGGGTTGTTCTTGATTTTATGAATAATTCTTCTTTCCATCATCATATAAAGATATTCCACAGTCGTCCACAGAACAGAATCAGCCTTCTGTATCTGAGAAACTATGAATGATGTTTTCCAAGCATAATATTCTGGTACATTTTAAACCCAAGACTCTCAGAGACCAGTGAAGCACCAACGAGCTCAGTGGTGGGGTTTATTCTGACACCCATGTGGACAGGTGGTGTCTTCTAAAAATAGGATGTATCCTCAGATTTAATCTTTCCAAAACCAAACTCAAATTGTTTTTGACAGTTTGCAGTGTGTTTAAGACCCTGGTTTTCAGTTGTCTTTGTCAGATCCTCATCTGTTTGTGTTGAAACTATCCAGAGTTGTAGATTTTTTCTTGTTTAAATATTAAGTAAAGTGTAGCTTTAAACAAGTTCTACACCATACTTCATTATAGTGATAGTAAAATAGAATAGGATAGAACGGGGAACCTGTTGTCACTCATTTTTCAGGTGCAGTCTAAAAGATGATTTTTTTTAATGAACTTAGAATTATGGAAATTAATTTCAGAGTAAGCTTGTTCAACATTAAGCAGTATAGTCATTTTAATATTTCTTTCAATTTCCGTTATGTTTAGGTTTGTATGTTTGTTTCAGCTTGACTAACTATAACTAGGCGTGCGTTCACACTGCAGCCTGAAGTGACCCAATTCCGATTTTTTTGACGTAATGCGACCTGTATCCGATCTTTTCATGGCAGTGTGAACAGCACAGGTCGGATTCTTTTTCGAATGTGACCCATATCCGATTCAAATGCGACCTAAAGTTCAGGTCGCCTTCATCCGAACTCAACATCACTGATTCTCAATAAATCTCACTATTCTGTGTCCTAATACGCGCAAGCGAGAAGAAAAACAACAACCAAAACGGACTATAATGAGGATTAAGTTGTTAATATGCTGCTCCGGCCGGACAACAACTTCAAATATGTAAGCTAAGCTCCACCGTTAGCCTCCATGTTTACTTCTGCAAACACTTCCGCAAACACATTCTTCTTTTTATGGCGGTTGGTAGAACACTGAGAACGCTGACGCTATTGCGCAGTAGAGGTACTGTGCATGCGGGACACTTTCAGACAGCCCCGACAATAAAAATCGGAATTGCCAAAAAATCTGAATTAGGTCACTTCAGACTGCAGTGTGAACGTACCCTAGTTCACTCATTTCACATGTGAATAAGTTTGTTGACATGATTAGTCATTAAACATGCTCCACCATCATCCTCCTACCATTTCCTGTCTTTTCTGCCAGTAACAACATCCAGTTGATCACATGACTTGTGACTCAGAAACATACATTTCCATTTGAAGATTTACTAATAACCTTCAAATTAGGGACAGATTTTAGAGCTTCTTTAAACATTGGAAATCTCTTTAATGTTTTGAGCAAATTACTTAGTTATTACTTCTGAGGTGATATGAATCTGTCTGTACTGTCTTTCCCACTTCACCACGAAGTAGAGGACCGGCAGCAAGGTTCAACACCTTTCTTCCATTAACACACTGAAGACAGTTCTCTTTGTCCACAGGTTTACTAAAACAGAAAGTGTGAAAAGACGATAACACGAAAGACGAAGGACTGAGGCAGATGGACGTGGATAATAATCAGACATCAAGCACCATGTAAACATCCACCGATTTTTACTTCCTGTGACATCACTTGCTATTTACAAAATCTCCTGTTGGGGGTGCTAAAACTACACTTTCAACAACACTAACACCACTCTAACAGCACACTCCCCGCCTGGCATAGATAAATGCCACTATCAACACTGAATAAGAAACACTTCTAAAACAGTTTAGTCCTACGTTGGCGGTAACAGTAGAATGAGTTCCGTCACTGGCCTCAGAAATACTTTAGTTCCATCCTGCCTTGACACCTTGACCTCTGCTTTGCGGACCTTGTTGTCTTGACTGGGGAGAACTTGACTAATTATTCCCAGGGGCCATTCATTCCTCTTGAGTTGCTGGTCTCGTAGAAGCACGATGCTCCCAGTCTCCAGATTCATCTGATTGTCGTGCCACTTCCTTCTTGGCTGCAATGTTGACAGATACTGTCTTCTCCATTTGCTCCAGAAAGTTTGGGCCAGATGCTGGACTTGGCGCCATTGCTGCTTACAGAGGTCCTTAACATTAGGGTCTTCAGGTGGAACTGATGGAACACCCATCTTTTGAGTTAGGAGGGTAGCTGGGGTGAGTATAACTGGGTCACTTGGATCAGTAGACACTGGTAGGAGAGGCCTTGAATTTATAATTGCTACCACTTCTGCCATCAGTATAGTAAGCACCTCATGTGTCAAACTTGATGTCCCAACTTGCAGAAACATTAAATCCAGGATTCTTCTGGCTATGCCAATTAACCTTTCACCACCCATACGGGATGCATGTGGATGGTTAAAGACCCATGAGCACCCTCTGTCTGCCAAATACTTCTCAACAGATTTGGAGTCAATATTAGATGGGATCTTTAGGTCTGCTGATGCACTCACAAAATTTGTGCCTCTGTCCGATCGGATCTGTTTCACAGGACCTCGAATGGCCAAAAATCTCCTGAGGGCATTGATAAAGCAGGAGGTGTCTAAAGACTCGATGACCTCAATGTGAACTGCTCTAACAGCCATGCAAGTGAATATCACAGCCCATCTTTTACTATCGGCGAGACCACCCCTTGTACGCCTTGTAAGAACATTCCATGGGCCAAACACATCCAATCCAATGTAAGTAAATGGAGGGTCCATGGAGAGACGATCTGCTGGCAGGTCAGCCATCTTTTGTTGTTGAGGGACACCACGGAGCTTTTGACATGTGACACAATGATAAATGACATTGCCAACCAGTCTCTTCAAACCAGTAATCCAGATACCTGCTGCACGAATTGCACCTTCGGTGAAGTGACGGCCTTGGTGCAGGGTTTGTTCATGGTAATATCGGACCAACAGTGTGGCAATATGGGTCTTACCAAGAATGATCTTAGGGTGCTTTTCTTCCAGAGAAATTTATCCATGTCTCATCCGACCACCTACGCTTAGGATGTTGTGTTCATCAATAAAGGGATCCAGGGCCTTAAGAGGACTTCCTCGTGAGATCACTTGACCGTTTTTGAGACAGGCCAATTCTTCAGCATATGCCTCTTCCTGGACAGTCCGAATAATGACATCCTCTGATAGATTGAGCTGGTCGGGTGTGCCTGCTTTCTGACATAAGTGCCACCTTTTACACTGTCTGTTTTCTGTGACCGTATGACAGCTGATTGCAACATGAAGAAGAGTAGCAATGGCACGTCTCAAAGCTTGCCAGGTAGAGAACTTAGAAAAGTGATGGGAACCAAGCAATGTAAGAGAAGCCTGTGTTTTCAGAGTGGAGATTTGGGGACGGACTTCAACATCCATGTTTGGCTCCACAAGCTCAAAGGAATCTTGTTCTAAAGATTCTTGTCTAGGCTCAGTAAGAAAACTAGGCCCTCTAAGCCAAGAGGTATTTGAGAGAAAGGCAGCTGGTACAGATCTTGTTGCACAGTCTGCCGGATTTTCTTCTGTTGACACATACTTCCACTGCTGGGGATGGGAGGATCTTCTTATGCGCACAACACGGTTGCTAACGTATACATAAAAACGCCTTGTTTCGTTATTTATGTATCCGAGCACTACCTTACTATCAGTGTAGAAGGTTGTTGCATCCACATGCACATCAAGTTCAGATGATATGAAGTCTGCCAGCTCTACAGCCAGTACAGCTGCACAAAGCTCAAGTCTGGGAACTGTGTGTTCAGGTCTGGGTGCCAGTTTTGCCTTCCCCATGACAAAGCCAGTTTGTATACTTCCTGCCTCATTCACCACCTTGAGATAGTCAACTGCTGCAATAGCCTTGGTTGATGCATCTGAAAAAACACACAGTTCTCTTGTCTTTGCTGTTGAAAGAGAAACTTCGGTATAGGGTCTTGGAATCTTCAAGCTACTTAGATCTTTCAGTGAATCTCGCCAAATCATCCATTGTTCCTCCATCATGTCAGGAAGGCGAGAATCCCAGTCTACTCTTTGCTGTGTCAGCTCTCTCAGAATGTACTTCCCTTGGATGGTGTTAAGGAAGAAATTCCTAAAAATAGGTTAACTTTGAAAAAAGTTTGGCTCTCTCTTCCTTTAGATCCCAGGTCCTCTCGGCAGGCCACGTGTAGGCACAAGGAAACAACAATGCGTGTTGACATCACAGAATTACAGAATTTAATCCAATATAAGACGATGCATAAACTTAGAAGTAAGACAATGCACAAACTTACACCAGAAACTGCAAAACGACGGAGACATACATTCATTTACCTGACATAAAGAAGGAAAGAAAGAAAACAAAGACGTGCAAAGACATCTTTGGAGAATTGCAAGAGCAAATCTAATTAGTTACTTCTGTGTAGAAAGTTTTATCCTCTTGTATTTAATTTATTCAAATAAGGCGTACCTTTGCTCCTCCAACCAGGAGCTATCTCTGACCCTCTATCTGAAGCCTAAACCCCTGCCGTGTTTACGGCCTCTCACAGATGAGTGAGAAAAGCCAGAACTTCCACTGTATTGTTTTCTCACAGACAAAAGGCAGTTCAAACGATCCTAGCAAACCATCTGCTGGAACTACAGTTAAAATAAAGGTCAATAGGCCAGAATAAGTTACTGATTTAAAACCACAATTTAGGCCATTTGAATCAAGACATGTTAAGTTTTAAAACTAGCTTATTTTAAATTTATTTTCTCAACAATGGTCACAGGAGCCACGAATCCTAAAGGGTCGTACACACTGTTTACCACAGACAAGATGCCTTGACGTGTAAAGGGTTTCTCTTCTTGATCGATTTTGAATACAAATGCGTCAGACTCCAAGTTCCAGTTCAGTCCCAAGCTCCGTTGTTCAGGAAGAACGTCTGAGCTTAGGTCCAAATCCTTCAAGTCGTTTGCACGGTCTTCAGCAGGAAAAGCTTCCATAACTTCTTTGTTGTTAGAAGCAATTTTGTGGAGCCTCAAGTTAGAGTTTGCTAGAACATCCTGTGTGTTCTTCAGCAGACTGACTGCACCATTTACAGTAGAAAAGGACTTAAGTGCATCGTCCACATAGAAGTCATGGTTGACAAAGTCTTTCACTCCAGGGTCATGATGTGGTTCTCCCTCCATCGCAGCTTGCCTAAGGCAGTAAATAGCGACTGCTGGACTGGGACTGTTTCCAAACACATGTACTGTCATGCGGTACTCAATGACTTCCTGTGTAGGGTCGTTGTCACTGAACGATCAAGTCTCTCAAACAAAGCTTTCTCAATAGCTTCAGATGCACCATAAAAAGCATCTAATCTGTTCCAGATCATGTTCAACCCTTTAGCTGGCTGGTTTATATGGATAGATCTTATGCGTTTTGCATACTCAGTTGATTCACTTCCCAGCCATTTGACAAGCAGGTCCATTTCTTCATCACGTTAGGTTTAAGAGACTTAAACCTAACGTGATGAAGAAATGGACCTGCTTGTCAAATATGGCATTCTGGAATGAACGTCGCCAGGCCCTGTAGTTCTCTGGTCTGTCGTTAAACTGTAAAAGACCTGTTGTAACAAGTTCTCGTCGTGCTAGAAATCTGACGAAGTCTGTCATCTGCGAACCAGTTGAGTGAGCAGGCTGCTGGAAGTTGCCACGTTGGGATGTGGGACAAGCTTCCATTGCATTGTTCGTGTCACATGGTTGCTGATTTGCAGTGGGACTGTGTGCAGGCATTAGAGAGTCTTGATCATTTTCTTTTATTGTTCTGTACTGGTGCTCCATCTGTTGCAATGAGGTGGCGTTGACATCCATTGTGATAAATGGGTTAAGGCTTTTTTGCTGTGTTTTAAAAACATTAGCATTAGCAACAGCAGGGCAATCATCTCTTGGTGGAGTGAGATGTGGCATGTACAACGTATTGTGTGAAGGTTGTTCTAGAGGTAGCCGTTGTGACTGTAAACACGGCGCATCGTGTGATTCCACATGTATGTCTGCTGAAAGTTTAGCCTGGTTCTCCACATACTCTTTTGTGCGCTCGGAAGAGTCAACTACTGATGAGATGAAAGGAAGCCTACAGCTGTGTTTTCCTTCACTTGCTCCCACCACTGCTTCTATGGCTTCTGCCTTTGCTATGGCTGCAGCAGTCTCCTTTTCTATCGTCAACATTTCCATTGAAGCTTCTAGACGAGCCTTTTCCATTTTTAACTTCATTTCTTTTTCTGCAAAAGCCAGAAAAAGAAATGAAGCAGCTAGCGCTGCAGCTGGCTTTTGCAGCTGCAGCGCTAGTTGCTGTTCCACTGGAACGAGTGGATGACATTGATGTATAAGACCTTGTCTTTAATGACGCTGACTTTGTCTCCATATTGCAGGTCGGTAGAAGCTGTATTGTGTGATGACAGTTGCTGTAGTGACACTCACTGGATTACCTCGTGTATAACGTGCTGTCTTTTCACTGTACTGTCTTTCCCACTTCACCACGAAGTAGAGGACCGGCAGCAAGGTTCAACACCTTTCTTCCATTAACACACTGAAGACAGTTCTCTTTGTCCACAGGTTTACTAATGCAGAAAGTGTGAAAAGACGATAACACGAAAGACGAAGGACGGAGGCAGATGGACGTGGATAACAATCAGACATCAAGCACCATGTAAACATCCACCGATTTTTACTTCCTGTGACATCACATGCTATTTACAAAATCTCCTGTTGGGGGTGATAAAACTACACTTACAACAACACTAACACCACTCTAACAGCACACTGTCTTTGTAAACTTGACTGTGTTTTGGCAGAGCTTAGGGTCATTGTTTTTGCAGTACATGTGGTGCAAAAACATAAACACTGCTGGCTGCTGGCTGGCCAGCACAGGTAAACACCCATGGTCAGCCAGCAGTTGCAGCTTTGTGCTGTGGAGACCACGGGATAAGGACTCAGAGGGAGGTCGGAGCACCCGTAGGTTTTTCTAATCCTGGATCACAGCGTTAGCTCTGTTAGCGTCTTTCACTCACCGTCAGGATTAGAGACTCTGAATTCACCCAACTGAAGAAACACTTGCCGTAGGTTTGGATGAACAGACCTGGCAGGAGGATAAGTTACTTTGGGACTGTGAAGTGGACCTGCAGCAACTAATAACTCTGGAAAAGTGATAAACTGAGAACCCATGGGACATGATTACAATTTTGAATTGATCTACTTTTTATACTCCATTAACACTTCACTCAGCAGACATAAAGTTAAATACAAGGAGGAAAAAACAGAAACAGCCAAAATTAAATTAACTGGTTTCAGATTTTTAATGACCAGTTGACCTCAGAAAAACATTTTTTCCTTTTACAAAGTTTGACATGGAAAACCTGTTTAGATGTGCATTAGGACAAAAACAAATATTTATAATATTTTGTTTCTAATATAACTTTGAGAATCAGTAAAAATGCAGAAAATGTGATGTATGTTACCCTCTAAAGCTGGACATAGACTGCATGATATTTAATAGCTGTATTCAGCTCCAACTTAAACTGTATCTACTATTAACTTTGATCCAGAAGAAGAATAATTAAAATCTTTTGACTTGTTTCATTCTCTCTTCTGCCCGGACTCCTAGATGTCGTCATTGTATCAGCTGAGCCACAAAGACAAAGACAAACGCTTTCCAAGTACAATTATAAGAACATTTATTAGACAAACAACTAATGAAGCTGACAAAACTCATAATAAAATCACAAACCAGCATCCAATTAAATATTTACCTTATTCCACAGACATCCACACACCAAGACAAACTTATGGGGAACCATTTCACCAACGCACCATTCCCCAGAGACAGTATCATGGGTAGCCTCGGAACGATCTGAAGTTAAGGTTCCAGGTCCTATACTTTTAAAAGGAGGGTGTGTTTCCCTTCTCTGCTGTATTCTAATTAGGGGACTGTCCTTAGCTAAGTTCATTTAAATCTAGCTGACTATGTTCCAGTAAAAACCCGTTTTTTGAGATCAAAGAAGCATTATTTTCTTTTGAGTGGAGACAGATGTTTTTTATGACCCTGTCCCGAGAGGAAGCTCTACTCTGTTGATAGGACCAGATTGTTTTACACCAGCTGTTAAATCTTATCAAGGTGGTCAAAAGGTTAAACTCACACACAGAGCCACGACCCCCTGTGAATGCCTGCTCAGTCCACAGAAAAACTAGCTGTGTTTTAAATTACAGAAAACTAAAACTAAACTATTTAATTCAACTTAATGTATTATATTTCAATAGAACTATCCTACATAAAAGATTACTCTGATTGAACCATGGATATAATTTGGAGCTGAATTTTCTTATTTATAACACTATTAATTTTGTCAAATATTTTGAACATAATCAAGTCTAAAAACTAGCATATTTTAAATTTATTTTCTTAACAGTACATTGCATGGTTCAATAATTCACAGCTCATGAATCATGCTCTCACACTGTTGGATGCAATCTGATTGCTCATACTGTACATGTGTACACAACAGGTCAGACTCCAGAACTACATATAAAGCAGGAGTGAGGAGGCACTCCCTGGAAAAAGAAGAGTGGATGTATTGCTGCATGCTTAGTGTGAAAGGTTCAAGGAAATTTGTTCCATGGCTCTGTTTCAACAGTGCAATATCTCACAAGGGGCAACTGGAATAAGATTTTTGCGCGAATGGATAGTGAGATGTTAGTCACCTGTCCTTGCCCCCTCTACACAACAACACATGGTGAGGCAAGAGCTGTCAGAACCAGCAGCAGGTGTGCCAGTCTGCCTGGCTCACATGAAGAAGACAGAGCACTCACAGAAATCCAGGGTCCCGACATTATGTGCTTAACGCAAACAAAGTCTACTTACCCAATATCTATTTGGTACCAAAAATGTAAAATATGATTATTGTAGTTGTATGGCTACAACTAACAATTATTTTAATAATTGATTATTCTGATGATTAATTGGTTTCCTAAATTGGCAAAGTCAGCTAATTTTTCCTTGAACCATTTAAGGCTTTTTTTATACAATGAAATACATTAAAAGATGTGAAAAAATTAAATTTCTTTTTTAAACAGAAACGTTTGTTGAGCAAAATATAATAATAGCTAGTCGTTTGTGGAAAAGGATGCATCTGCAGCTCAAACATTCTTCTAACATCAACATAAAACCTCATCAGACCTTTCTGCTTAACATCAACACTGTGTATAGATGATCTGGCTATTAATTTTGGATTAACTGATTAATAACTGATGAACAAAGGGTGTTTTATGTTATTTTTTTCCAGGTAAAGCTAAAACTGCCCATTTAGGAGTTCTGGGCAGAACATATTTACAGGCAAAGTGATTTTTATTTATTTTTTTTATCTTAACTGCGAGATGTATATATTTTTTGTTTTGGCTTTATTACTGGTGTTCTTCAGTAAATGGCCTTTTTACTGCAGTTAATGATTATTTGACTGCTAAATTATTTGATTATTTTAAAAAATCGACTCATCACCATTAATCAGATTAATGATTTCAGATCTATGTAGTTGTAAATAAATGTAGACAGGAAGGGGTTAAAGTTAAGGTAAAATATGGGCTGGTAAAATGGTAATGTTGACACTGATATGACATGGTAGTGATACAGCTGACACAGAGTTGGATTGAGCCAAACCGTTTTCCAGAGTCCTGTAAGTGCTTGAGAATTGACTATCAGCAATCACACTCACAGCATGAAGCCCACAGTACATACTTATGCAAAATACAGGCAAAGTTGTCTTAGAGGTAAAATGGACATTTTCAAAAGTCATGCGTGCACAAACATGTTGGAACATTGTGGATAAACAAATAAAAATATTTTTTTCTTGTTTATTTTCACATATCCATATCCGAGTCAACATAACAAAAACAGAAGTAAGTAAACAAAGAAAAGGGAGGGGAGTGTAATTATTTCTAATGTTCATTCTGTCACATTTTGACTTTTGATTATGCACAAGCCGGTGTGCAATTCAGGTCCTTCAAACCAGAAGGAAGTTGTGAGACTGTGGGTTCAAACCACAGCAGGTGAATCGTTCACAATTTAAGTGCAACTGTTTAATATCATTGTTTTTATGTGATCATCTGTAACAATGCCACCCTTAATAAGCATGCATTGTGATCTTGCCATTTATGGGGCCATCGGTAACAAAACTGCAATAACAACAACAAAAAAAAAAACAGAAAAAGAAAAAACAAATTAAATTTGTGGTTGCTGAGCTATCATTGTGCATGAACATGGATGCACTCAGAGCTTATGCTCAAAGTGATCCAAGAGAAGAGCAGAAACGGCACAGAACAGCTGCTGCATGACAACTATGTTCCCCTCAGCCACAGTCCTGTGTTTTACATGTCACACTGAGGCTCTGCTGCAATGACACTTTTGGGGTGGTATACATAATTGATGACCTCAGAAGGAGACTTAAAAAAATCAAAGTAAAAATATTTAGCAGATTATGAAGAACAAACACTACTTTAGATTGGATTATAGCTCTGTTTTTTTTTTTTTTTTTTTTTACATAGTACATCATGCATGCTTAAGAAACTTGAGTAATTTGGCCTTTTTGCAGATGAAGATCTGCTTTTCTGCACTTTTCTCTGAGCCATGGGGTCAGTACAGTGCTGTCACTGTTGTAAATGCATGTGACATTTCCACCAGTGTAATAAAAGTGCAAAGGATGAAGAGAGCTACTGACATTTATGGTAATAGAAAAAGCGGTGGGCAATGCTCCGTATGTGTTTGACCTCATCTCTGGAGGGGAGTTGACTATGCATTGCTTTTTGAAGTGACCAGGTAAATAAAAGGCTTCTGGTGAAATAATAAGGTATAGAGGTTGTGTAAGATTGGGTCTGGGGATCTGACAGAGGAACAAAAGAATTAAATTCTGGCAGACATGTACAAAAAAAGACACTCTCAAATGCTCCCATCACTTGATGAGTTGGTAAAAGTACATAGGGAGTGAGTGTGACCTATCAAGCAAAGCAGAGGCCTTACAGATCTTCAAGGTGCTGTTGGGAATGGAAATCCCAATTGATGAATCATAATTTGTATCAACACACGGAGCATAAAATCAGCCAAGAAAAGCATTCAGACTTTATTTATTTTATTAACTTTCAGCGCTGAAAGGAGACGCTTTACCATTACATCCGAGAAGAGTTTCTAAAAAAGCCTGCGAAGCGTCTGAGGAGAAGGAGGAGGGTAGCTCATTATATGGACTGAAGACACTCCCTGAAATCACACCATGTCTCTGTGGCCTGAGAAAACATTTATTTTTCGTGAGAAATGGACCTTGGTGTCTAACAGAATAAAAATGACAGTCACACGCTTTGTCTAACAGCGTGTGACTCTTTCTCAACCTTGGTAAAGCGTCTCAACAGTGCAAAAATAGCCTTTTTATGCCATGATGTGTGTTGGAGGACCCAAACACAGGCAGGAAGCAGGCCAAGTTACAGTGGCAAGAATTTTTAATGAAAGCTAAAGACTGTTTTTACAAAAACAAAGAAAGTAAATCAAGAACTTGGAGCACAGGGACACGATGGAAGTACTAGAGAATCCAGGAAGCAAATGATGGAAACAGGAAATATTAATTTTGGGAGGACTGATTACTGGAAAGAGAACCTGGAGAGAACTATTTTCACGAATTAATAATAATACTAATAAGCTGTAAATACCTGATGGGAATACATGAGGCTGAAGCAACTATGGATGTTTGCTTGAAAGACTGTCTAGACACAAGACACAAGGGTCAGGAAAACTACAACCAAAGACAAGAGAATATAAAAGAGTGACAATGTATGACTTTTATTTAGGAACATAGTATTAAGAGAGGACAAATTCTAAAACTTAAGCCTTTTGACTCATTATTTGACTCTTATGCCCGGATTCAGAAAATGCTGTGTGCAAAGACAGCAAAGATCACACAGAGATAACAGTGTCACAATAATCAACATTTATTCAAGACAGATGCATACTATCACCAGAAAAGCACATCACAAAACATCAGAAAACTCAAAGCACAAACAACACATGAATTTACCTGAGAGAGGGAAAAAGACAAAAGATGGAAACGATAAACAAAAAGCCAAGATGTCTTTGGAGAATTGCAAGAGTAAATCTAATTTGTTACTCCTGTGTAGAAAGTTTTATAGTAAAGGCATATTTTTGACTTAATTTATTCAGATAAGGCATATCTTTGCTCATCCAACCAGGAGCTGTCTCTGACCCCTGCAATTTGTTTCCAAGATCAAAGGCCATTTGTCCCCTTTATCTAAACAAAGTGGAAGCAGAGCTTCTCCTCTACTGGCCTGGACTCCTGTTGTTTTTTAAGGCTTTTCACAGATCAGTGTGAAAAATGGAACTTCTCCTGATTGTTTTCCCACACAGACAAAGGGCAGTTCAAAAGATCTTAGCAAACAATCTGCTGTAACTACAGGTTGTTACCTGTAGTAACAACCTGTAGGTCAATAGGGCAGAATAAGTTATTAATCTGAAAACTAAAATTTGGCTATTTCAATCAAGACATGTTAAGTTTTAAAACTAGCATATTTTAAATTTATTTTCTTAATAGTAAAACTAAAGTATTAGAGCAGTGGTTCTTAACCTGGGTTCGATCGAACCCCAGGGGTTCGATGAGTCGGTCCCAGGGGTTCGGCGGAGCCTCTGCCGCGGAGGTAAAGACACACTTGTGTGATGACGCCCCGGTTTGCCATCACTTGCTGCAAAGGATCACGTTACATTGCTTGGCCAATCAGTGCTGCGGAGGAGCACTGATTGAAGGAGTTCCACTCTCAGCATGGATTTGAACTTGTGTCTTGTGTCTGTGGTATATGCCACGGACTTCCGTTTTAGCACTTCCGCATTTTTTTTCCACATAGCCTGCTTCCGGTGCACAGGTCACTCTGTGTTAGAGATGGAGTTTTTCACTTGGTCCTTGCTGGATTTGCCCACAGTAACCGTTAACCATTTTAAAAACAAAAAGCAGCGGGAGGATGTAACTTCATAACCTAATTTTCTAAGCAGAATCTCAGAGAGAGAAAAAAGAGAAATTACATTGTGTAATGCAAGAACAGATTATAGCAGTCAAGTGGAAAAATTCACTCTAACGTGGATAATAATTATGAAACAGCAAAGGTAGATAATCATATATTCGGGATTTGGGAAATACGTGATTTGCACCATTTGTTCTGTGGGTTTTTTATGTCGGTCGGTGCCACTTAAACGGCTGTAAAGCGAAGGTTTTGGACCTTAATCTGACTGACTTCTTGTGTGGTTTGGAGCATTGCTGCTCTCGGCTGTTTTTAAATTACCGTGCTCGGTATCGCTCCGACTGCATGTTAAATGTATTTTATACAATTGTCACATAAACAAAAACTAAGGAGTTGCCTAAAAATAATTTCATACTCCATATAACATAAACGCACATCAACACACACGTATTGACTTACCTTGTGCCGAATCGCTGCCTCTGTTCTCAGCCTGTTCCTGTTGCAGTGGATTTCCTCCGGCATTATTTTCCTCCAACAAATTATTCCACTAAACGAACCACGTACAACTCCCTTTATATCCCCCATCTTCCCATTTCTGACGCTGGATCTTCAATATCCTCAAGCTTTGAAATAGCAGGCAGCTACAAACCGCGTGTTAGCTGTAGTGGCTAAGTTTTGGCTACAGTCCGCTGTCGCCTTGATATCAGCTGGAAAATGAAAAAACTAAGCACTGGATGGTACCGACTAATTACTGGAAACAACGGCACACCACAAAACTCAGTCGTTGTACCGGCAGCTCACAGATATTTTAAGTTTTGCGTCTTTTTCATGGTACAGATCTTGCAGCTTCGGCCAAGAACAATAGGAGCAAGCAGGACCCGGAACCAACCTATGTGGAATAAATTCAAACAGAAATACGTCACCACCTCTCGTGGCATATACCCCATTACTTCAGCAAAGCTCACTGTTTTTACCAAATTCTGTAGCTTTCGGTGTCCTTCTAAATCTGCTCCTTAGTCGCATTTTTTCGGGGTTGGTACTGCCTCTAGTGGCGTGGGGGTGGTAACACAACTAATGTAATTACATTACTAAATCAGAATACCGCAAAGTCTTTATTATTTATTAAAATTTTTCATTCTCTTAAGAATGTAGAGCTAATTAAATTACCTAAACAAGACCTTAAAGTGGTTCCAGTTTTTCTCGATGGCCAACCTGTTGAAACTGTGGCAAATTGTAAATAATTTGGGTCGTTCCTGGACAGTCAGCTCAACTTTGCTGAAAACACCGACTATATTTTGAAGAACTGTTCTCAGAGACTCTACCTTTTAAGAAGACTTAGTGATCATGGGGTGACCCAACTAGACTCTAGTTGGGTCACCCCTATGTCTTTAATTTGGAGGAAAAAAATAATATTTTATTTATCACTACAGAAGGGTTCAGTGAAGGCGCATATGAAACTGGTGGGTTCAGTACCTCAAGAAGGTTAAGAACCACTGTACTGTACTAGTAGGCACAAGAAATAAACACAGTAAATTAGAATCACTAAGAAGGATTCAACTAAAGTAAAACAAAAACATGACTGATCTAATCATATAATGAGACTAAGGAACAAATAATAATAATAAAACTATGATCAATAAAGACTTGTGCAGAGCTGTTGACAACTCATCTCTAGACTCAAGTAAACAATCATATTCAATAAGTAAGAAGTATTTTCCGATACGTCTTATTGGTCAGATAAAATTATCTTTTAAAAATAACAATCTTTAAGCAGGTTTTGAACATACTTTCCATTCAGCACACATTTCTGTTTTGTGTTCAATAGTTTTGATATGTTCAAGTTATCTAAAGTTATGACAGTTATGACAATTAGCAAAATCATAGCTAATTGTCATGTTTATCTTACTTGTAAATGGGAAATTATCAACAGCAATAACAACTTCCAAACATAATGTGTTTCACTTAGTGATAATCTTCCTTAAATAAATAAATAGACCATATAATGATAGTTGCCATTAAAGAAGCTACCTGCAGGGGGCTTATGGGGCTGAAAATTAAAATGAATAGAGAAATAAGTCATCTAGAAATAAACAGCTAGTTGAAACTAGATGTATTTTTCTTAGAAGAGTTAGAACAGACCAATCTCACCAAAGCTTGATACTGAAGGGAACTTCTTTCAGTTACTGTAGTCATGAGAATCTACAATTCTGGTGCACAAGATGGCAGGAGCTGTTGTTATTTGAGAATTAAGTGCAATACAATTGTTTAGTTGAGTAAATCAGATGGTGTTGAAAAGAAGTACAAACAAACCAAGTCACTTATTGGTTAAAAATTGAACATTTATGTTGCTAAATGAGGGCTGTGGTAACCTAAAAACTGTCTTTGAGGGTCTGAGACCTTACTAAGGCTGAACAGTCACAGTAATTATTTTAAATGTTCATGCTGTCATGTGGAGAGCAGAGTGGACCAAAGCCAGCTTAGTCCACTCTGTTGTAATATTCCACATTCAGGGTCCAGTGGCTGTGAGCAGCTGAACTGCTTCAGCCTACTTTTATATGTCCATAAAAGAAATCAGCTGAAGAACAAAGAATGTTGCTCACGATGTAAAGAACAGTAGATCACCCTCCGCCACTAGGAAGTACCATCCTACGTTACCACTGAGGGATTAATATGAAGATAGGTCCTTCATGAACACTGAAGTGAAACATTCATTTACTGTTTCACTGCTAACTTGATGAAATGGGCCCAGTGGCGTTAATGGGGCCATCACTGTAGCGGCGAAACTCTTGCAGAAATCTACAAATGCGTTAAAATGAAATGCAGACTCTGTAAAATGTCTTTCATCTGCACTTGTTTAAAACAAATGTAGGCTGAAGTTAATATCTTACATTACCAACTGAGGTGAAAATGAAAACCCACCTGCGGATCCTCGCACTGTTAAATATTATATTTACTTTGTACAATATCCCCGAAATGCAAACACGGGTAAATAACATATCTTTATGTTTTTTATCACTAACAAGACATTAGTGATAAAATCTTGCTTAAGCTGTATGTTTAGTGGAACCATCAGCAAACAGATCTACTTTTTATTCCTCAGAATGGCTTCTGATGCCTTCCTTTGAACAGGCTTGTATCTAATCAGGAAGATACACAGCAGGGATTATCATATTATTTAAAAAAATAAAAAATGATGTTTCAGACAGGAGTTTATCTGATGATAATTATCTTTTTTTTATTATTTAATTATTTTCTGACCTGCACCTGTAACACTTTTACATATTTATAGGTAGATTCATAATTTTCAATACGTTTTTGCATACTCTGTTAGCCAAATAACATTTTGTTCTAATTCTTTAATGAGTTTGTGAGGTTGTGATTTTAAAATTTGTACTTGATATTTGGCACAAGCAGAGTGAATGTCATCGAGGTATTGACGTCTATTGATCTTGAACACAACCTCACAAACTCATTAAAGAATTAGAACAAACTCTAGAATGTCCTAGTACTAACACTCATAAAAGTTGTGATTGAATTGCATTTTGTCAAATAATTATAAATTTCATATTGTTCTACTAAATACCAAACATCCTAGCAAACCATCTGCTGTAACTACAAGTAAAATAACGGTCAATAGGCCAGAATAAGTTACTGATTTAAAACCACAATTTAGGCCATTTGAATCAAGACATGTTAAGTTTTAAAACTAGCTATTTTAAATTTATTTTCTCAACAGTTCCCTCTTTTAATCTCTTAATAGAGATTACACTCTAAAATATAAATTCAAAATATGCTATGCGACAATATAAGCCTAACACCATATTATAGCTGATAAATTATGCCCCTCTTTTTGCATGCAACCTTCTACATAACATTTGTTGTTAAAATGTTGGCATATTCATTGCAAATAAAATCAGACAGCAAAATCATATAAAGGATTCACAACGAGGTGTGCAGATTGTAACAGCATCTGGGACACCATGTTTGAATTACATCCAACTGTGTTATATGATGGTAAGGTTAGCAGTGGCAGCAGGTTTCATCTCAATGAGTTGTATAGGATTTTTATTGTATTCTATGACAGAACATTTGTTCTGTCATAGAAACAGGGGGAAATGAATGGAATTGATCTAATAAGCAAATTTGTAGTTTGGAGCTCTCTTTACTTCTTGGCAAAAGAGGTTATTGAAGTTAAATCAACAGGGCGTATCTGTGCTATAACTAAATTAAGGAGAGATAAAAAATGGCATCACACACTAAAAAAAAATTTAAAAAGAACTTATTCACCACTACCAAGTTTTGTTGGCATCCATTTCGTCTCCAACCTGCAGACTGAAGGGAACCCCAGGAGTGGGCTTTGGCGCTCAGGTCACATGATCAGAGGTGAGAATCCAGGATCAAACATGAGAACACACAACAGGACCACTGCTGAGCGACTTGCCATGCCCCATTTCTTTATCTGCTGAATCAGAAGGTGTCCAGAGTAGCAGTCATTCCCGCAGTGCAGAAACATCTGGATACAGTCCCTCTTTGATCAGGAAGGAAGAGATTTTGTGGTAGCTTTTAGTTTTATTTATTTCTCTTTAAAACTGTATTCCTAATTATAATTCATTTCCTTATGTTAAGTCTCTTCCAGTAATTTTCCTTTTGTATTATAACTCAGTAAACTTCGAATTTTAAGAAGCTTCTCCTTTAGAATTGTATTTTGTCAATATTTTGACCCTCTTTTTATATAAGGCCTACATGAGAAGTTAATGTTTCCTATCGTGTTGAACTCAAAACTTAACCATATTTTAGAAGCAGTTCCATAATTGTTAATTTGTAAATCTCCAATTTAGACCAATAATTTAATTTCAATCATCCT
Source organism: Poecilia mexicana (assembly GCF_051168715.1). Lineage (NCBI taxonomy): Eukaryota > Metazoa > Chordata > Actinopteri > Cyprinodontiformes > Poeciliidae > Poecilia > Poecilia mexicana. Next base: position 1,260,083 of record NW_028263390.1, on the reverse strand, counting down.
GCCAAATTCATTTTTGTGTTTTTGTGCAATGACAATAAAGTAAGTCTAAATCCAAAATGTTATAAACCTAAATCAAAACATGGAGAATTGATATGTTAACGGTGCCATGGTAAGAGCCATCCTGATGTTCTGACTGAAAAGGGAGCTTCCAAAGAAATATTGAAACTGAACTATTAAGTAATAATTACTGAAGTAGAAGAATTGATGTTTTGTGTAGCGATTCAAATTCTGATCATTTCTGTCTTTAATTTAATAAAAAATAAACATATATTTTTGGTCTTGGGGATGTTTTCATTTGATGCTCTAGGTAATAATTACTGTAATTTATGTACTTATATTATGTGATTTTAGAGAAGGAAGTGAAACAAAAATTACACTTCTGACAGAACTACCAGTTTGCTCATAAAATATAATTTCCTCTTAAGCTGGGACATGATCTGTCCCAGCTTGAAACTAGATATTTGATGTGAAATGAGAAGGAATGACTCAAACAACTTAGCCACATCTGAGGTGTTCACTTGTGTTAAAATGCAGTTTCTTACCTAACAATGCCTGCTGCTTTAGTTTGTTTAGGAAATATAACTCAATTCAGTGAATGTGAAAAACAGACCTCCAAAACGGTGCCAGTGGGCTGCAGCCTGGTCAGCCTACTGAGAAGCAAACAGAGGTACACAGCGGGAGCCGAGATTTGGAACCTTTTTCCTGGGAACCACCGTCCTTCACCAGATAGAACTTGTACTTTTTAAAATGATATCCAATTTCTATATTTGCTTTTGGAAGCTACATTTAACTTGTATTTGGGAACAGTGATTGTGTTTGCAGTAAACAGTATGTCCATCATACATTTATTTCATTATATATATATATGTATATATATATATATATATATATATATATATATATATATATATATATATATATATATATATATAAAGTGTTAAATAAACATTTCTTAAAGCATTTGATCAGACTACATACTGACAGTCTCATTGGAGCTAAAACATAGTGTGAAAGATGAGATACACTTAGACATGACAACAGCCAATAATCAGGACAACAAGGTTTAACTAAATAACCGAATAGTGATGCTGAACTGAGCATGCCTATCAATGACATTGTCACTGTGAATTTCAACACTGATTGTTTTATTTTGTCTCTGATATTCTCAGTTAAGGAGCTGTGAAAAGAGTAATTTCATATTACTTTAGCAACAAACACCTTTTTGCTGAACCCCAGATACATAATGGCTAAAGCAGCAGTTTCTATCAGTCTCACTCCCAGAACCAGACAAATATGTCACGCTATTGTGCAAAATAAAGGCATAATCCCCTATGTCTCTAGTACCACTTGTACTATGAATTTGACTGACACAGATTGCAGAGGATAAGGTTTCAGAGCAAAATTTATAGCCTGAGATACCAAGCAAAATCTGGCTTATCAGTGAGGCATAAAGAACTGTCATGTTTCCTCAGAGGAAACTTGTCTTCTAGCCCTTTTGACAGCATTTCAATTTCAGCGATTTCCTAATTTTGTCACTGTAAGCAATTGTTGAAAATGCTGTTTCCTTTTCCGTGTCCTCAACATTGTTGAATTAATATTATATTTCTGTCGTGCATGCTGCAGGTTTAATTAATCTTGTGACCAAGATTAATTCAGAATATCATTAATCTTCTGTAATTATTTTTTGTGTAATTGCAAAGATCTAAAAAGAAACCATGAAACAATTTAACGAATTTCAATGAGTGAGTGAGTGAGTCCGTAAATGGTTTTACTGGTTTAATCCTCCAAACTAAAAGTAAAGCCTGCTTCTAAAAGGGTCTGTCTCTGTATGTGTTTTTAAAATTGACTCCTGGTCAAAAAAAATCAGCTGCAGCTTAAATTCCATTTGAGGACCTTTAGTCTCCAAACAGTCAATGTAGTACATTAGGTAACTGTGCAATAGATCTCTGCCAGATGGTGACCCACTATCAGTGAAGCAGTAATAGAGACTGAACTCTTGCAGGCTAATTTTCTCTGGCTCTGAGAGAGATTTTTCAGGAACCTCTTATTGCTCTTTGATGTAGTTTTAGATCCACATTTCCACAGTCCAGCTCTGAGCAATCATTTCCTGGGTAACTCAGGCAATGTCTACACTCAAAGCTTTCTACAGTTGTAGGTGGATGTAATTTAGGGATTTGAGATTTTAGTAAGCTGTCTTTTGATTGAGATCTAACAGGTGTTTACTACTCCCTCACACAGAAAACTTAACACACAGAAAACTTAAATCCTCACAGTACCCTCTCCTCAAAGGCGGCTACCAGATGCCCAAAAAAGTCAAAAAATCAACCCAACCAGGGTGGGCTGAGGGGCGACAGAAGGAGGGACAAAGTCCATGAAAAACACAAAATAACTCAGTCCAACACAAAAGGCATGGTCCGGCGAAGCCTGCTGTGGATTGTCCAGTGGGCGGAGATGGACCCCTGGGGGTGGGTTCGGTGGGTGTCACCAGCGCAGGAACCGCTCAGGCCTCGGAAGGTGGTGCCTGAGAAGCATGGTTTAAGTTGTTCAGTTTGTTACAAAATAAGGCGTTGGTCACCTCTGCTCCCCTGTCAGTTCCTCTTTTCCCTTATCCTTTCACCTACCATCTACCTCCAACACAACATCAATGATCTTTAATTACAGTTACACATTTTACATCATCTCAAGTTCAATGTCAAAATTACATTTATAACCTTTTTAGTTTCTCTGATTTAGCATTCATTCATAATATTATGGTAACCATAACTTATTAGTTACCCTTATTATAATTTTAATGTGAGTTATTACAGACGTTTTCTGAAAAGAAACCAGGAATAATCCATTATTCTAATTATTCGATACCAAACATTTAGTGTAAGTGTAAATGTAAGTATTTCTATAATTAAACCAATATTAATTACATTTTACTCTGGGTCTTATCCAGTGGCGCAACTACACATTATTTAGGTGGATGCTAAAACATAAAACCGCCCCCCCCCCCCATTCGCCTTATGGGGGATGGGGGGGGAACCTTCCTTCAACCCCGAAGGAAGGTTGAAGGAGCGTGGAAAACATACGCTCTACCCCCCCCCCCCCCCCCCCGAGATGAAGTTACGTGAAGGGTAAAACTCGCTACATTTACCTCTTCACGTGCGCGAGGTGAAGGAGCATAAGGCGCGTTGAAGTGTATGGGAAAACATAATCGGCGTGCCGCCCCCTCCAGACGGGGTTTTGACGCCCCCTCTGGTGCTGCGCCGTTGCATGCGCTGCATACCCACTTTTTGAGCCACTGGTCTTATCCAATTACTCAAAATGTTTAGATTTCATTATTTAACCCTTTAATGCTTTGAAATAAAGAGTAGTCTGAAGTATTTTTAGACATATGCAGGCTGGAAACTTACTTCCTCTTTTCTCAGGAAGCCTGCTGTTCCTGTTTCATGACTCTCTTTCTGCCTGACTATGATTTTTTATGATTAAATAGAAAAAAGTAGAATTAAAGCAAAGTTTGCAGGACACAATAACAGCCAGATTAATTTTATTACAGTCTGACTCTACTGTTGGGTTTTGTGTCACTTGTGTAATTAATTTTAAAGGTAACTTTATTTATTGTTACTATTACACTAAAATCTCAAGCATGGGGAAGTGGGATGATCTCGGCTTTTCTTGACAGGTGGAATAATAATAATTTAGGAATTTAAATGTATGAACTCACTCAAGTTTTTCATTGGCCATTGGCAATAATTGACCTTCTTGGTCTTTGGAGACATAAGATATATGAGAATTAAGAGAGTTAATTGGATCTTTTGCAGCATCTGTGAGCCAAAGCTTTTTCTTCCCTTCTCCAGCCTTATCAGAAGTGCTCAGAAGCACTGCATTCTCCATGAATAGGAAAATGAAATGTGCACCATCAACACTGCATGACAGTATGGCTCATCCATAAAATCCTCATGCATTTTTAACAACACTGCTGCTGAATGATACGCAATCACCAAGAAGAACACACCTTTCATAACAGGCTAAGTGACTTTACTATTAAAGCTTTAATTAGTAGCTAACATGCTGAGTGCCGGGTTGCAGTAAACTCTGATGTTTTCTGTACTAATCTAATAACATGTCACTAGGTCCTTTTCAATGTTTATGAAATAATATTTTCCAACCCTTCTACTTAAAATGTTCTTTTAAGTTTAAATATCAACGTCTTCACTTCCTCACCCTCTGCAGGAGTGTAACAGAAAACAGAACAGCAAACTTCCTAGACAGGCTCCTGCTGGTACTTCAGCAGATTAGCATTAAGAGATGCTCACTGGCTCCTTAAACAATATTGCCTTGCAAGGCCTCAGTGGATTATAATGAAGACACAATATCCACATGGCTCTGGACCTGCTGGCCCCTTTTCTCATCAAGCCTGTTCCATCTGTCCAAAACAGAGCCAGTTTGGAGGCTGCCTTAATCAGCCTCTCCAGAGGCGCCACATGAAGGCCAGGGCTACTATCAGGGTTTTTTTTTTGTTTGTTTTTTTAATCATGCTGCATTGTGGTCATAAAAGAGCTGTAGCTGTCCCTGTGTGCCTCACAGCAACAAAACAGCAGATAGTAAACAGTTATTTACTTTCATTTTTCAGATTTTACAGACCATGATTCAAGTTTTCATTTTGGAGGTGATTTTTATCATTTGATCACAGAGCCAAAATCACTCACTCATTAAACAAGTGTTTTGCTTGTTTTAAATATTTATTTATTATGTTCATTTTTATCACTATTATTCTTTCATCCAAATTTATTTTAATACCAGTGGCTATGAGTTCTTAAAAGATGTACTTTGATGATGGTGTAGTAGATAGATGTGTTGCTTTCAGTTATATTAAGGTAGATAAATAATCAGCTTTACTTAATAATCATTGATTATCTTATCACAGTTTAAAGTATTCATGTATTATTTCAAAAGTGTTTCTGAATAAATTATGAAATAAGATCATTCATATCACACTTGCTGTAAGACAACAGCATTTCATCTAAGTGCAATACTTCAAGGTCATAATAAAACTGACTTTTTGAATGCTGTCTGACTAACATTAACTGGTATTCATTTGCCCCTGTGACTTTACAAGTGTAGAACCTTCAAACACAAATTTGATGATGTTCTAATGATAGTCAGACATGACTGCAGCAAAGAACTGTAAAGATATTTTACAAGTAACGGGACTGGAGCAGAGAAATTTAGTAGTATGTTTCCATCCCATCTCCGTTTTACTTCAATCGATAAATTAATGAAACACATTCCATCATGATACTGAGTTCTAATAATGGGTTCAAACTGCAAAACTATGTTTGTATTCTAAAGTAGTGGCACTACTGATAAATGCAGGGTTATTCTGAAGTGCAATATTATTTTATTAAATAAAGTTGTGGTTCTTTATCACTGCGTGAGCTAATTGTGTTCCTCCTGAAACATGATTTCCTACAAATGAGGGTGTAAGGAAGAGAGAGGTTATGTGCCAGAAGATGCATTGTCTTCCTCAAGCCCCATTAGGCTTGAGCTAAAGGATTATGAGAGTCCTCTTTAGTTAAGCTATTCCTCACCCTGACATGCCATCTCTTAAGGGTACCCCTGCCGTCAAGGCTCTCTGAACTGTGTTTAAACAAGGCAAGGGCCTTGTAGGAGGAAAAAAATAAATTATGAGGAATGTCTAGACCTTTGAAAAAAGTGTTGCAATTTTTTTTCTTTGTGAAATACAGCAGCAAGCCTTACATTGATCTGTATTTCTTCTTTCATAAAAAATATTTCAATGCAGGGTAGGTTTTCTTAAAAAAGCTGACAAAGAATATAGGAATTAAATGTTTCTGAGTCATTTCACCATGGAAAATGGATGAGGCCGGTTCTATTTTTACCCATTAATTAGGAACTGGCTCACACAATGGCAATTATTGTGAAAATGTTCCAAAAGAGGATTAGTTTTCAAATGGAATCAAAAGGTCATTCAGCTTATTATAATTCCACAAGCCATCCAGAATATGAACATGCTTTAATACAAGTCACTAAAGGCAAAAGGTATTTAGGGGTTGTGGTTGGATCACCTTCTAAAAAGATGAGAAGCAATTCAAATTTTTTTCCTTTAGTTGCTGAACAACAAAGAGGATTCCCATAAAACAGAAAAAATACACAAACATTTCGAAGCCATTAGCAAAAATTTCTGTACAGAAACACAATAAATGAGCAAAAATATCTCAATGCTTGAGAAATATTTGAGTTCTTACAACATCTGTTGAAAAGGTCAAATGAAAGGTGCCACTCTTACATCCGTATAAATCTCTGAGCGACTCATACTGAGATCTGTCTTGGATTTAAGTAAATCAAACACCTGGTCATCCTGTTGTTCCAGTTGTGGGAGGTCAATGGAACCCATCAATCTAAATCTACCAGCCTTCAGAAGTTCCACTGATGTCAATGATGTATGAAGCCTGGCGCACAGAAAGATGTTGCCTTCCCTCCCAACAGCCTGTCTTGCAAGGAACACTGGTCATGCTCGACCAGCAAGTTCAAGCGGAAGACTTTGAAAATTTGAAGAAGAAACTGGGAAGTTTGTTTTTCTGCTAACCACAAAGGCCAGAAAATAAGAGATGCCGTACATCCAGTGGTGCAACCCCTGAGTAAGGGAACCTGTATGGGGGAAGTTTACTGCCATACGTTGAGAGCACACATTTTCAGTTTGCAAGCAGGATTTCATGTCCTTGCTCTCAAAACATGTAATGCTTGCACTTAAAACATCTGCTCTCTTTCAAATATTATCTGTGCTCTCTTGAGAATTCTTTTCTGTTCTCTCGCGTAACAAAAAGAACCATCGCCTAGCAACCTTCCCAGTCAATAGAGTGAGGGGGTTATATTGAGTGTGCAAGCCTCCTCTATGGTGCGTTTGTTTCCTTCTAAAAAGAGCAGGTATATTGCTGCATTAATTTCCCAAAGAGCGGACTCTTCACACATTAAAAAGACAGATTTACAATTGGAAAGTCTATAATCAGAATAGAAGTTACAGAACACATAACTACCAACATTTTAGCCCAATTCGGATTTCCCATTCATTACTGCCAATCTACAGCTAAATAAGCTGTTATCTTGAAATCGTCAACTTAGTGATGTATTACAATATCAAAGACAGATCAGCATTTCCGTTGTTAGACAGCACTGTTAGAAACCCTTACAGCGCTGTCTGCACTTCCTTTACAAAGGGCTTTTCTTGAGGTCTAGCTAACCCTTACAAATGACTTGTTTGGATTTGGGTTGTGTTGCTGCTTAATGCACTTCTCAAGCTGACAGCAGCTTCTCTTCTCAGAGACAGTTACTGCTGAATTACACAGAGGCAGTGGCCCAATGTAATGTAAACATGTTTAACACATAAATCTACACTATTTGCTTGATGTCAAAAAGGGATGTTCTTCACTTTCAGTGGTATACTTGAATTATACAGTAAACAAACATATCTGTTTGATAAGTTTGTCTTTCAAAACTGTAATTAGACAGGAAAGGGCAGCTAACCTTTGGTTATATGATATAGCATAGTTCATACAGGATAAACAAGTGAGATGGCTCTTTAACTTGTCACAGCCTGGCAGTGAAAAACATCCGATGATAAACAAAGAGAATCAGGTGTAAAGGAGAAACAAATTATCAGACAGCTCAGAGAACAAATAGTATTTATGCTCACAGATCAGAGCTGAAAAGTTATGTTCCCCAAGTGCACTGCTCTCTTACAAAATGAGACATATTCAGAGAATTACAAAGACAAATACAGCAATTATGCAGAAATGTCATCCAAATTCTATTTTATCTTCCACAGTGTAGACCTGAGGAGGTTCCCAAACTGTGGGGCACATCCCCCTGGGGGGTGGAGGAGGGACCGTGCCATTGCAGGGGGGGGGGAAGCCGTCTGGATGAAAAAAAAAAAAAACATGAACGCTGTATGCGCTGGGTTTTTACCTTAAAATGGCCAACTCTCTGTTATTCCTCTGCCAATTTGATACAGTAGGGGCTTCCGCACTTCCCATATCTGTGTCCTCTGTTATTTTTATCAGCAGTTAAAACTGTTTAATCCCTTGTTAACATGTCGTAGCCTGTTTTTCCGAGCCGCATTTAAACGCAACATGAGAGCTACGACGCCAGCGCTGGGTTTAGACCTGTGGGAAGTGAAGGAGACCTGCTGCTGCTGTGCAGAGCTACGCAGGTGTGTTAGAATCATGGCACCAAACCAGCAAAACGCAAAGGACTTTTCACAGTTTTTCCCCCAAACTAACAGACTGCTGAGTAATCCTGTTGGATGCAGGTAAAGTTAGCTAAAAGATGACTAGCTAATATCAATACAGCACCTTAAGCTTAACAAGTAGCTTGTAGGCTACTGGTGTTGTTGTCTATGTTCAGCTACGATTTATTTTGTCCCCAGAAAAGTTGATTCCCCCACCCCCTTGTTCGTCTGGAGCCAGGGCTGACTATAACAGGGAGTCTCTAAGAATCCACAGTATACAATACATTATTTAGAGAAAAATAATATCATACCAACAGTTGAACATGGTTATGGCAGTTTAATGATCTGCCATAACCATGGCAGATCATGGTCATGATCAAAACAATGATCAAGATTTGGGAGGTTTTTCATATTGGAAATCAATCACATGTAGATTTCCAGCTCTTCAAAAACTCCTGCTCTTTCTGAACCTCCCCCTTCAGGAAGTCATCACAGTGTTCCTCTATTACTGGCTAGTCTGAAAGAGCTGAAGGGGGCAGACCTGGAAGAGCACTGCTTTGTGAGGTGTAAGCTTGGGAGCCACAGTTTTGAGGAGGAGCTGCATCTCGGATGCAGCACTCGGCTCCAGCAGGCATTTTATACAGCTGAATGACTGGTACAGAAGATTAAACATGCATGAATAAATCAAGGCAACACTCAAGGTTTGTTTTTGATTAGGGAATAACATAAGGTAAAGCTCAAAAATCTTGATTTTACATGATATTGCACCTTGAACAAATATGTAAAAAAATATTTTTTATCATTTTTCACATTAGCCCAGCAAAATTTGGATATGTTTTCTCCTTTCACTGTACAAAAACCCAATTAGAGTGTTATATGTATGATGACAATAAGTTGTGTGAAAATATTCCCACTAGTAGTTGACACTATTGGCGCCTGAACAGCTTTATTTCTATAAAATAGTGAAGATGATAAATTTATAGTTCTTTCCATTTTCTTAATCCATGCTTAAAAAGCAACACTTTCCATGAACCCTGAGCTTAAATTATGACATTGACTGAATTGTGCTGGATGTTCTGCAGCTCCATGTTTCCTGGTGGGGACATAAGCTCCATTATACTTACTGAGTGCTTTTTGGAAGTGGGTTAGTTGTCAAACAGCTCTGAAAATCCTTTGCTTTTTGCTGTTCTTGACACGCTAGTTGAACCCATCCTATTAACACAGGATTACTGGGGAGAGGCCATGTCTCCTTGACAGGGGAATGGAGCAGAACATTTGAGGAGGGGTGATTTTATCTTATGGTTTTTAATTGCTCACGCATCTATTTATGTTACTTTCAAGATGTGCCAAGCAGCTTTACGTTTTTTTTTTCCCAGAGGAAAAAAAAAAATCAAGGTTCAGCAGAAATAGCCAATATCACATGCTAATGGATTTACTGCTGCAACATCAAAGAAAGAACAGAATAGTCTTAATAGAAAATGTTTTCTGAACCTGTTTTAACAGATGCTGTCTTCTTTTCTTAAACTACCTATCTGTTAAACTGTTTGGTCTGGGAATTGTAGGGTAAGCTGAGTTTTCCGGTTTTTGGTTGTAGGGTGAGATCCTGAGGCAAGGTGAGAGGAGCGGCCGAATCTGACAGCCAGCTGCTGGCTGGTTTGTGACTTCTCCCACTTTCTTTTAATTTGTTTTGCCACGACTCCCAGTATCTTTGTATTCAGACTTGGGTTTAATAAAACCTCTCCACCACTAATAATGTAAATTGTTCTGGACTCCTTATGTTATGTGTCCAGTTGACCGTGACACGAGCACTACTCATATTATGTTTTAAATTTGTATCCAAATGCTCGTTTAGCGTTTTAATGTGTCCTGTGGTAGGAATGCAATGCACCATAAGCCCACGCTTCTAAAAATAGATTTCACTGCTGTTTTTGAGGAAGGTGAACAATACCCAGACAGCAAGCGACGGTAATTCAATGTTGAATTATGGTCAAAAAGGTAGATTTTTGGTTAAGGTTGATGACTGATGAAGGGGCAATCATCAACCTTTACTTACCAGCAGCGAAGCGATCCACCCCCCTATTTACACTAGCGATCTGTCCAGGGATGAAAGTACCCAGGTGAAAAAAAAGTATACATTAGTATATTTCAAATATACTTACATTTGTGAAAGTACACTTTAAGTATACTAATTATTAAGTGTACTACCTATAAATATATCTGAAGTATACTAAAAGTATGCTTGTACCAATTTCGAAATTAGAACTTTAAACACACTTAAATATAACTGACACTTAAACATAAAGGACATGTCTACGACCAAGATGGCGGCAAGTGCAGCGGTGCGTACTGGAGGTTCTCAAACAAAATCTGAGATTTTTATATATAAAACAGCAGATGGAACAGTGATCATAGAGGATGAGCTTTTAAACTTTATTGTCATTAAAATGAGGACTCTGTCACAAGATGAGATTGTTTTGCTGGTCTCAAGCAACTTCTCGTCTGAATGGATTGAAGAGTCCAAGCGTTTGTTGTTTGAATTTTGCACAACGACAGTGCGCTGCATCAGGCATAAAGGCCCTCAAAAGGACACTAATAACATTAAAGACTGCCTGAAGGTGCTCAATGAATGTGGAGAGAACATTCCCAGGTTTGTCTCTCATTACCTGGATGAGCTACCACCTGTCGGATTTGGGAGCATGGATGCGTCAGCCCTTCTTAGCCGAATGGAGCGGCTGAGCAGGGACGTATTGAGCCTGAAAGAAGCTATGGAGATCCAAGCAAGCGTGAACAAAAACCTTGCAGCAAGTACAGCAGCTATGAATCGCCGGTTGGCTGCTGTTGAGAGTCCTTGCAGCTCATCCGAGCGGGCGGGCGAAGCGGCGGCCCCAGCGCATGGACCTGCAGCGGCGCTAGCACCGGAGTTATCGGGAAAGAGTGAGGACGCGCTGTCCCAGTATCAAACATGGAGCACCGTTGTGAGGAGGGCGGCTCGAAAGCAGAAGCGGCCAACAGACAAAGTGACTCAGAACGGCAGAGGAGTGGACGCACGTCCCAACAAGGAGCAGCGGAGAAATGTTGGGATAATTGGCACTGGAGCCAAGGACGGCATTCCAGTGATTAAAACCAAACTGGTGAGTGTGTTTGCAACTCGGTTCTCTCCTGAGCTTGATGCTGGAACACTATCTTCCTATCTCTCTGGAAAATTGGGGAAGCATGTGAAATGTCGGAGGATTGACTCCAATCATAAGAGATTTAGCTCATTCCAGGTCACGGCAGAGTGTAACGAAGTATCTGAAATGTACCACCCACAACTCTGGCCAGCTGGCTCTTATGTCCGCCGCTATTTTGAAGCGAGTAAACCCAGAGCTAAAACGGACAGTGTGGCCTCCGGACCAGGGAGTGAGGCTGAGTTACAACGCCATGTACCTGCGATTACATCTGGCGCTTCACGAGAGGAATCGTGTCCTAGCACGGAAATCCGTCATACATAAATGAACATTAATATAGTATCATACAATGTGCGTGGATTGCGTGTGGGACATACAGAGGCGGATAAATCACGTCGTCTTGTGGTGGATAAACTTCTGGAAATGTGTGACGTACTGTGCGTCCAAGAAACTTTTCTACCCAAGCAGGACCTAGAAAGACTAAACTCCCTGCATAAAATTTTTTACGGTGCAGGTGAATCTACCACTGACTATAGCACCAAGTTAGTGCGGGACAGAATTTCCGGTGGCGTTGCAGTGCTGTGGCATAAAAGATACGATCAGCTGATTAAAGTGATCAGACTGGACGTTGATTGGACTATAGGACTCGAGTTCAGTTTTGGAAATAAAAAGTTCATTACATTGAATATATATACACCTTACGAAAACCCAGAGAATGAAGATGAATATCTCAATAGGCTGGCATATGTTGTGTCATTTATCCAGGACAATCCATCCACTTGTTTTTTTTCATTGTGGGTGATATGAATGCTGATGTGACAGATTGGCAAACAAAGATTTACAATCACCTAAAACAGTTTTGTTCCACCAATTAGTTGATTCTCTCTAGTAAAATACTTTTGCCTGTTGACAGCTACACTTACATCAGTGAAGCGTGGCACACATTATGGTTAGATCACTGTATCTGCACTGAAGATGCACATGACTCTTTAGAGACCATTAGGATTAATTATGAATTTGCAACATCTGATCATATTCCCTTTTCCTTGTCTATAAAATTGGGCAATTTACCAGACCTTTTGCCCATGAATAATGATACACAAAAAGAAAATATATATTGGGACAATTTGAGTGAGCAGGATCTCAATTTGTTCCGCATCCACTCTGAAATCCTGTTGAATGATATTGTTTTACCAAAAAGTGCAGTTACATGTTTAGACATAAACTGTAAAAATGAACAACATGGCAAAGAGTTGTGTTCACTATATGAGAAGGTTGTAGAATCCCTTCTTATTTCAGGCAGGTTTTTGAATAAAACTAAAAAACACAAAGTAAAGCCAGGGTGGAATGATTATGCTAAAGAGCTTCATACAGAGGCCAGAAGGGCTTTCAGACTGTGGGCTGAATTAGGCAAACCCAGACATGGTCCTGTATTTGACTACAAGAAGAAAGCAAATGCTAGCTTTAAATATGCCTTGCGGTTTATTAAGAGGAATGAAAATGCACTTAAATCAGAGTCACTAGCAAGAAAATTACAACTCACCAGTCCTTCTGAATTTTGGAAAGAAATACAAAGAGTTAACAATCTAAAAGCATCCTTGCCAACGAATATTGATGGTGTAATTGGAAGCACTATTATGAACTATTTAATTGTAGGAAGAGTAATCCCTTTGTGATAGAGAACACGGATATGCATGAAGATGTTATTTCTCCACAAGAAGTTAGTGACATTGTTAAGAAGTTGAAAAATAAGGCATATGGTGTGGACAAGATATCTACAGAGCACTTAAAATTTGCAAGTAGGAAAATTTTTCCTCTGTGGGCTATTTGTTTCACTGGGTTTTTAATTCATGGCATTTTACCAAACTCTATGTCGTCTGTGATTTTAGTGCCTATTGTAAAAGATAAGGCTGGTAAAATAAATAGCAAAGACAACTATCGGCCGATACCTCTAGCCACTTCCTTATCGAAAGTTTTGGAGAAGGCTCTCTTAAGCAGAATTGAGACGTTTATAGCCACATCTGATAATCAGTTTGGTTTTAAACCAAAACTTGGCACCAATATGTGCATTTTTGCTCTCAAGGAAATTTTAGATTTATACAAGAGACAACACCACAATTTTATGTGTTTTATAGATGCATCAAAAGCATTTGATCATGTTAATCATGACAAATTGTTTCATAAATTGTATGAGAGAGGAGTTCCGAAATATTTATTAAGAATATTAGTGTATTGGTATGCTCACCAGAATATGTCTGTAAAATGGGGAAACTCTGTATCATCTTCTTTTTATGTGAGTAATGGTGTGCGACAAGGCAGCATTTTATCTCCTTGCCTTTTTAATCTGTATATGGATGATTTATCTAAGCTGCTGAATCAATGTAGGACTGGCTGTCGGGTTGGTAATCGAACCATCAACCACCTGATGTACGCTGACGATCTTGTGATATTCTGTCCATATAGTGCTGGTCTGCAGCAACTGTTAAAGGGTTTGCTCTCAGTATGGGTTACAGCATGACATTAAATACAATGCAAAAAAGAGCAACATCATGATTAAGAGCAAAGAAAACACTAAATTATCTTTTTCTGACTTCACTCTGTCTAGCAGCTAGTGATGGGCAAATGAAGCCTCATGAAGCAATGAACCTTCCCAGCCCTTTGCTTTGCAAAAAGGTTCGTTACACGATGCTTCATTCATTGCTCTATAGTGACGTCTGCTGGTGAAACTGTAACAGTCTTGTCACTCAGTTGGATCATACTTCCAAAAATTACTAAATGCAATATTGTCACAAAGTTTTCATCAAACTCATGTTTAGTAACAGGATAATCAATGAAACCATATTTAATTGTCATATGTTTTAATTATTACAATTATTTGTAACCAATCTAATCCTGGTTTATGTTGAATGTTAGTGATTGTGTCGGGTTTTCTTTTATGTCATAGATGGATTTGACAATAAAGACAATTGATGTTTTAATGTCTTGAGAGTGCAGTGTCTGTTGGGGCATTCACTTTTTCTTGGATTTCTAATTGGCTCTGATCCCTCATATTTGGCGACATGTTGAATTTTAGTTCTGCAACAAGTTTAAATCTGTTTCTGCTGTGCAAGACTGATATATCTTTGCTAATCAGACTACAAATAATAGTGGAACTTTGCAGAAGGTGAGAAATTGGGAGGTGGAGGGTTAATTATTGTTATCTAAGAAGAATTTTATTGTGAGGTTAATCTCAAAGTATTCTCAGATGTCAGATTTTCCTCTTGCTGGCTCCATTTCAGACAATCAAGTTTATTTGTGTAGCACGTTTCAGCAACAATGCAGTTCAAAGAGATTTACATCATAAAATCACAATATAGTTATTAAACAACATAATCTACAATTGAGAAAACCAGTAACAAACAATACATATTGATGAGTGCCATGAATACACTCGAATATGTTGGTCAATGTTCATTTTATTTGGCCACTGAAGACAAATATCATCCTCTGATGCGTGATCAAATGGACAACAACCCATGACACAGCAAGGCTCATCGCGCTTTTATTTTGAAAACCGACACGCAAAATGAAGCAGTCACGTGACCCATGCAATGCGAGGCCTCCTTTGTTGCCAGTCACGTGGTTTTCAGCAAGACAACACAAGCCTCGAAGCAGGGCTTCATCGGCCACGCCTCCTTTTTACTCGGTACAAGCCTCCCTGGATTCAGATAGCCCATCACTACTGGCAGCATCCTCCAGGTCACTGATGAGGTCAAATATTTGGGACATTACATCACCACTGACCTGTCTGATGATAGACATTTACAGGCAGCGTTGTACTCAATATGTACAAGCTAATATTCTTCTTCGGAGGTTCTCCATGTGCTCAGCATCTGTCAAAATTGCTCTTTTTAAAGCATACTGTACTCCAATATATACATCCCACCTGTGGCGGTGTTACAGGAAAAGCAGTATGAACAAACTTCAGGTCGCATATAATGATGGCATGAGGATGCTGCTTAGGGTGCCGCGATGGAGTAGTGCCAGTCAGATTTTTGTGAATGTCAATGTACCAACCTGCGCTGCTGTGCTTCGAAACATTATGCACAGATGTATTTGTAGATTAACAGACTCTGCAAACAGCATCATTCAGACTTTGACCAATCCTGTTCAAAGCTCAGTGAGATTCTTCTCCAGTTTGTGGAATCATTGGCGCTTTAGTTTATATGTCAGTGATTGATTATTTCATTATATATTTTTCTTTTTCTTTCTTTTTTATTGTTCTTGTTTTGTCTGTTTATGGACCATAATTGTGTCTAAATAAAGAGATTGATTGATTGTACCAAAATACACTTTTAATATATTAAAAAAAGTATACTTTAAGTCACAGGTGTCAAACTCCAGTCCTCGAGGGCCACTGTCCTGCAACTTTTAGATGTGCCTCTGCTGCACCACACCTGAATAGAATAATTAGGTCATTAGCAGGACTCTGGTGAACTTACCTACACAAGGAGGAGGTAATTAAGCCATTTCATTCCAGTGTTTTGTACCTGTGGTAAAAACTGCAGGACAGCGGCCCTTGAGGACTGGAGTTTGACACCCCTGCTTCAAGTGAACAAAATATATATTTGCCCAAGTGTAAATATACACTTGCTCAAGTATATTTAAAATATATTTTGTGTATATTTTAAAATCTATGCTCAAAATAGATTTTTTAAAAATTCACTTACTTATTTTTACTCGCATAATATTGCCTTAAAAGTAGAGAGGGCCTTGACAATAGTTACTAATTTTGGTAAATTCAAGCTGGTGACTTCCTAGTCCGAGTTAGACGACAACACAACTGGACAACAACAGATGGAAATGAAATGTGGGTCACAAAAGGAACCCGAAGGGATGAAGGCTGCTAACGTGTTGCTAGCTAGTGGTAAGTTTGCTTATTAATTATCTTCGTTTAATTATAAACAGTGCAGTAAAGATATATAACTTACGTGGGTTTCATAAATAATTATTTTATCAATTTTATTGTGACTTGTATGATTATTACTATAGCAATCATTCAGCTTCATGTTATAAATGCATGTAGGCTCTGTTTGTTGCGACATACTTTTATTCATAAACTTAACCTGGTTTTAATTAAGCTCCATAAGACATGGAGACTTTGATATTGTGAGATTGTTATAACTTGTTCATCAATGTTTTTATCTTCAACATATGTTTGCAGTCTAAGCAAATGAAGATGAAAGAGGAAGCCAGAGAGATTCAGGTGTTAGGAAACCTAAAGGCTTTCCTGTCTCAGAAGAGGCTCTGACTCCACCAGATCACCAACCAGTTCTGAGGATGAACCTCCACATTGTCCCCATGGTGGAAAGATTTTTTTTGTTTTGTTTTAATGAGGAGCTAGCTACATTTTCCACAACAAAAACTGGTGTGTTATCAACACCAAGTGCTTAATAAACATGATTTGATTTAAAGATAACTGGACAGAATTTTTCCCCTTGTTAATCTAACCTTTCTCTTTCATACATTTTATTTGTTGTTGGCTTTCACAGGGCCCTGTGATGGACTGGTGACCTGTCCAGGGAGAACCCTGCCTCTCATATGATGACTGCTAGAGATGGGCACCACCAGCCCCCCTCACCACCCTGCAAGGATCAGTGTGTTCAGATCATGGATGGAAAGCTTTTAAGGTAGTTTGTTTCCTTAAGTCCACACTTAAAACAGCTTCATAGTTATTGCCAACATCAACTGATTCTATGACATTGCTGACTTTTTTTCTACTTCTAACATAAACAGGCAAAGAAGACACCCAGAAATGTTTTTCCACCCCAGGCATCCGGCCCAAATCATCATCAGTTCTGATGATCTCACATACATTTAGGAACATACCAACAGTGTCATGAAGTGTCATTCAGTAAATAATGACAATTTTAATGAGAATTTGCTTTAAAAGTTGGATGACAGGTTTTATGTTTATGACAGTGTCATGTCAGTCTTATGCACATCCCATCAAAGAAAGTGTTACCAAAATGGTAATATATAAAGCACAATGTAATTATAATTTTTGTTCTTTAATGTAATAACTCATGTTTTTTGTCACACTTAAATTTTCATGTTCATTGTGTTCACTTTTGATGTGTAAACTGATAATTTATGTAAAGTTCATAAAGTTGTGAGTAAAATTGGACAATATTAAAATGTTGGTAATAAAACAAAATATTTGAATTACCTTGAACATCTTGTGTAATTAATCTTTCCGTGTAATTGTAGCCTAAAACAATGTAAGTACTGTAGTGTAGTTTTGCATGTAATTTACAAAATAGGAAAGTAGGAATTTTATGAGTAATTAAAATGATACTTTATTAGCAATAGCCGTAAATCAATACAAAAAATTAAGTGTAATTTAAATACATTACTAATATAATAGTAGTATATTTAAAATATATTAAGTATATTAAAAGTATATTTTTAATATAATTCTATGACAGAATTAGTAAACAAAAAATGTTATATTTTGGAATATTTCTCTTGAATACTACATAAAAAAAAGTATACTTAAAGTATACTAAGTACTACTTGAAGTTGTTTAAAAAAAAGTACGATGAAATATACTAAAAGTTGTAATTTAATACTATTTAAATACTACTAAACTATACTAAGCACAAAAAAAGTTGTTCCAAAATAGTACAGTTTAAGTACATCAAACAAAGTATGCTAAAGCATGTTAAAATTTAGTATACTAAAGCATACTTTTTTTTTACTTGGGCAGGATCTTCAGAACAAACAGGTCACAATGCTAGGCCTACTACTGATTATCCCTCTGTCTGGACACAGGATCAATACAACCAGTTTAAAAGATAAACTGAATGGTTATATGCCAGACATGGAAGACTGGGATGCCATGTCATGCCATGATGTTCAGAATTTAGGTCTCATGGCATCTCGGGGTGTCAACATTGCAGCCAGTGGGCTGAGGGAAATACAGCTTTATTTTATAGCAGTTCAAGCCAGCTTTTATGGCTTCTCAAAAAAATTAAATTACTATATATATATATATATATATATATATATATATATATATATATTATACATAAATTCCCTTCTCACCCTCTGCGGGTGGTCTCTTTTCATCCTCTGAGCTTGGGTACTCTACCAGAGGCTGGGAGCTTGAGGGTTCTGCACAGTATCTTGGCTGTGCCTAGTACTGCACATTTCTAGACTGAGATGTCTGATGTTCCTGGGATCTGTTTTAGCCACTGCTCCAGTTTGGGGGTGACTGCCCCAAGGGCCGTGATGACCACAGGCACCACTGTGGTCTTCACCTTCCAGGCCTTCTCCAGTTCCTCTCTGAGGCCCTGGTATTTCTCCAGTTTCACGTGCTCCTTTTTCCTGATGTTTTAGTCACTTGGTATTGCTACATCCACCACAACAGCTTTCCTCTGTTCTTTATCCACCACCACAATGTCCGGTTGGTTCGGCATTACCATCTTGTCTGTCTGGATCTGGAAGTCCCACAGGATCTTAGCTCGGTCATTCTCCACCACCTTTGGGGGTGTTCCCCGCTTTGATCTCGGGGCTTCCAGTCCATATTTTGCACAGATGTTCCTGTACACTATGCCCGCCACTTGGTTATGTCGTTCCATGTACGCTTTCCCTGCCAGCATCTTGCACCCTGCTGTTATGTGCTGGACTGTCTCAGAGGCCTCCTTGCACAACCTACACCTTGGGTCTTGTCTGGTGTGGTAGATCTGAGCCTCTATTGCTCTGGTGTTTAGGGCCTGTTCCTGGGCGGCCAGGATGAGGGCCTCTGTGCTGTCCTTGAGTCCAGCTTTTTCCAGCCATTGGTAGGATTTCCTGATATCAGCCACTTCAGTTATTTGTCGGTGGTACATCCCATGTAGGGGCTTGTCCTCCCATGATGGTTCCTCCAGCACCTCGTCCTCTGTTCCCCATTGTCTGAGACATTCGGTGAGCACATCGTCCGTTGAGGCTTTGTCCTTGATGTATTTATGGATCTTGGATGTTTCACCCTGGACAGTGGCTCTCACACTCACTAGTCCTCTGCCTCCTTCCTTACGGCTCGTGTACAGTCTCAGGGTGCTGGATTTGGGGTGGAACCCTCCATGCATGGTTAGTAGCTTCCGAGTCTTAACATCCGTGGCCTTTATCTCTTCTATTGGCCAGCTAATTATTCCGGCAGGGTATCTGATTACTGGTAAGGCATAGCTGTTTATTGCACGGATCTTGTTCTTGCCATTGAGCTGGCTTCTCAGGATTTGCCTTATTTATTGGAGGTATTTGGCTGTGGCTCCTTTCCTTGTGACCTCATCGAGGTTGCCATTTGCTTGTGGTATTCCCAGGTACTTGTAATTGTGCTCTATGTCTGCTATTGTTCCTTCTGGGAGTGGAGACCGCTTCTGTGCGGACGACCTTCCCTCTCTTTGTGACCATCCGGCCACACTTCTCTAGTCCAAATGACATCCCAATGTCAGTGCTGTAGATCCTGGTGGTGTGGATCAGTGAGTCGATGTCTCGCTCGCTCTTGGCTAGCCTCCAAGTGAGCTATTCAGATCCTCACATCTGTTTTTACTGACTTGGTCAAAGTAGGGCCCTCCTACTCATTTGGAATGAGCCCACCCAGGGACGCCATGTTCGTTATTCTGCAATAGTCAGCCCCACCCTAATCTCACCACCGACTGACTACTGGCCAGTTCTCTGTCTAACAGGTCCGGAAAATCCCTGAAACCCAGGTCTTACCCTAGAATAGGTTTATTAGAGATATTCTATTTAAACTGGCGGCGGAGAAAACTCGTCTAGCTCTAACTACCTTCAGATCCAGAAGTTATGGCCCTTTTCAGTTGAGAAACAGTCAGCAGAGTAGCCCTCACTGCTGCGTAGCTTCAACAACCACTCCTGTTAACGGTAGCTTTTCTCCTAAAAATAACGTGCACTTGTTACTGGCTAGATCAAATTTAGTGACTTAGATTTAAGTCCCAGGGCCATTATTTTAACACTCACCAAAGGAAAGTATGAAGCCACCACATCTCTAGAATCATGTATGTTAATTTTACTTAAATCAGAAGAACCCATAATGATCAACGACTTAATTGATTTCAATGTCCACAAACTCTATTGATATTTTTAGTATGTATTTTATTAAGCAAGCTTTAGCAGGGGTAAATGACAAGCAGATTTAATTACAGGGATTATAAACTTGTAACAAATAATAAACTCGAATTATAAAATCAATCATAACCTATCCTCATTTCTATCCCTAACCTGTGTCACTAGTTTCACTAAGCGAGGCTTTCGGGGCAGAACAACTCACACCCGTTGGCAGTCGATCTTGGCAGCTGAAATCTTTAGACGTCCTTGGTCAGAGTCTCTGTCCTGGCGGAGCAAAGTCCTCTTTCAGAAAAGCAGCAAAGTCAAACTGTCCGTTGTCCTTTAAACGAACAGAATCTTCATTTCAGTGACCTTTGTCTTTTCTCCAAGTCTACTGCAGTTGTACAGAGATCGTTGGGTTGAGGCAGAGGGGTCGGTCGAATTCAGGACCCAGGGCTGGGGCAGATGGATCTTGTCCCTTCTTTGCGGCGTGAAGTCTCAACTTTCCCTTGGTCCCAGGGTGTGGTCCTCTGCTGATCTTTCGTCTGCGTCCTCTCGTTGTCTCTCCTTCAGCGCCGCGGACTAAGAACAGTTTCCTCCCTTGTTCGTTGGTTTTTAAACCTTTCCAGCCCCCAGTTGTGTATGTAGCTCCGAGTGACTCACCCTCCTTGACTGTGGAAAGTCCCAGACCTTCCTCTTCTCTGACTAATTGCTGCAACTCCTTTTCGGTACTTCCCTTTTTCTGCTGGCCATCTGGCAGTTACTGCCTTTTTTGGAGTTGTTCTGGGACCTCCGCCCAGCCCAGTGTACTGCTTGTGACACAGTTTGTTCCCTTTCTCATGATTTTGAATCCTACAAAACTCTATAATGTATCATAAAACATAATCAACTTTCGAGTTATTCATAGGAGTAAGGTTAAAGTTAGTTAAATAGTTAATAGTCAAAGTAAAAGGTCGATTGGCTCTGTAGTGAGAACTGGTCGTCTCCGACCTCCCCCGGACGTGGGGAAGGGAAAGACTAGGTTTTGTCGGTTTTATCCTTGGGGAGTGCTGCCCCCTAAAAAGAACGCGTTAGCCAATCTGTGACTTGCTCAAGAAACACAAGTGTTGAGAGGAGTCCACCATAGGAAAAAAGATGATAAGAGAATAAGATAAAGGTTGATCGCGATCTGTTCCTCTGTAGAGTAGTAAGTGAAATAAGTGATAAGAGAGGACATCATAGGAGCTGAAAAGCGTGGATCCATTTCTGTGTATCTGAAAGCTGTGTGTGTATCTGTCAGCTGTGTGTGTAAGCTTCTGCCGCTGAGCAGACATTATGTGTTTAAATGTACTCTTTTATGTTTATTGCAATGTGTTTTAAAACCATGGTCAACATTGGGAAATTATAATCTGTGGAATGTTTTTGATTTTGTTTGCTGGGTTTGATTTTCTGCTGTGTTTGATTTCCTCGCCGCCGTGCGAGCAACACTAAAAAAAAGAGAAAAAAGAGAAAGAGAGGAAGAAGAGGTGATTTTTGAGCCTAAGTTTTAGCCTAAACAGATGGAGGGTGAACTTGAAAAGGAAAAATATGATCCAAAGTGGGGCATCGGGCCATGGATTGCGCTCGGTGAGCAAATAGAAGCATTAATAACTTATTTGCCAGAGGATGACGAATATCAAAATACGAGAGAAACAAAAAAAAAAAGGGGCCAGAATACCTGGTGCAGAAGAAAGGAGGCGACCTGTTAAACAGACAGCCTTTGGGAAAATATTGGCTGGAAGGAATAAATGATGGTAAGGGAAAACTTATTGAAACTAAACTAATCCTGCACAATTCACTATATTCACATGTGGTAAAATTAACTGTATGAAGGATGAATGAAATTACATAACAGGTAAAATTATAAACACAATAAAGTGACATCTAATGTGTTGAAGTTTTTGAAATTCGGCTTAGCTGTAGACAAGGTTAAATTTAAACTTAATGAAACTTTAAAAATGAGGTTTATAGCAGAGTTGAACTTTATCATGGATTAATCAAAATTTGTCTCTCTTTATTATCTTATCAAAAACAGGATTTCTTTTTATGTGAAACTTGGTCACCTTAAAATGTCTAAAGAGGGAACAGAATTGGTAAATGAATATGAATATTTGTATGAATTAAAAGGTGATTATGAAACAGCTCCAGATTCAATTAAGGTTCATTACAAAATATTCTTGTCTCAAAGACAATTTATAATTCTAAATCCAAATTATTCGGTTACCTTACTTCAAACTGGGAAATAATACGTTTAGAAAAGGAGTAATCACATTTCAGCTTTGGTTTAAGACCAGACAGTATTTATTGCAAGACTGCTTCATTTAGTTTGACATTTTTTTATTTTCTTTTCATTTTTATTAATATTATGGTTTTTATTTCTTCTAATAACAGACTAATTTACTAACTAAACTAACAGCTGATTTGGAAACACATGCGTGTCTGGGTAGAAAGGCACAAATTGGACATGATGAAACTTTTAAAGTGCATATGAGAATAATTGATTATGTAAAAACAAACTGATTAGACAACAACTGGCTCACAACATTTGTATGCCTTAAATTTTGAGTGAATTGATACATAAATTCAAGTCCAACAAAACATTTGATTTGAAACGCAAAGACATCTTACAGTACTGCATAATTTTTGTCTACATTTTTTGCTCCTCTGCCTAAATTGATCAATTTTTCTTTTGTCAATCCAAAATAAACATTGACACTGCTTTTTAGGAAAGCAATCCAAATTCTGATCTGAACTCTTTAAAATAATAAAACTTTTGGCCTTAGCAGTACAGTTTCAGTTGGACATTTTAGACATATGTAAAAAAAAAAAAAAAGAGTATCTGAACAATATTTTGTTTGTTTTCTATTTACATAAGAAAACAAAAGGGGGAAATGATAAATGATAAACATAAAACATTTCTGATAAAACTTTACATTTGGAACATCTCTTAGTCTACTTTCAATTCTAGACAGAAGATTTGGAATACTTGTGACACACCCCAGAATATTTTAGTTTTGGAGAATAGTAACATGCAAAATTGCTTTCAAATTTTTAAATTATATCAACAGGGGGTGGAGAAGAAAGAGACTCTAGTTCCTAGTCGATTTATAGATATGGTTAATTATGAATTTATTCATTTGACATTGGTATATTGTGAGATTATTTAATGAGCTCTTACACAGTGCCTTCCTGCATGACTGAAATACAGAGTCAGATAGAAGATCTTACTAAATTAAAATTGGTAATGTAAAACTGAATAGCTTCAATCAATATCTATGCCATGTTTATTTAAATATTCATGAATTTCCTGCATCACCTCTAATTTTAATTGTATAAAGTTACAGTTGGATGTAATTGTTATCATTGAGAAAACTTTGGTTAAAAGTACTATACACTTCTACGGAGCCCCTTTAGGGAACACGGGCAAAAAATTCAGATAATATGTGAACAATTTTTTAAATTCGAAAAAAAAACAAAAACAAAAAAAAAACATACATAAATACAACACTCAGCAGTTTTGAAAAATATCAGGATAATGGTAACATTTTCATTAATGGTATAGATTTGATTACAGTTTTCTTTTTGACCTAAATTATTAAGGAAATTTTACTGGTTGTCTTAAAGCGTGGCATTATCACAAAGATGCTTTTGTGTAAAATTGGACACTATTGAATTAATTATTTTACATATGCATTTGAATAACCAATTTCTGAAAAGTGTATGTAGCTGGAAATACTAAATTTTGTTTACATGTAATAATTTCTTAGAGTTTAATTTTTGAGAGGAGTTGATTCCACAATCGGTTAATTCTGAAACATCTGAGGGTGAATCATCTTAACACATTTCTATTTCTCTTTCTCTTTGGAGCTCAGAGACTGAGTCAGTGGCCCTTATCTGAGCCGCTCCAGTGACCCTGAGCCTGGCTGAAACAAAAAAAAGGAAACAAAATAAAGAGCCAACTCTTCATCTACGTCACAAGCTAAAGAAAAGACATTTAATTTATAATTGTGTGAGCAAAAGGTGGCATACACTTTTATTTTCTTAATTTATTTTGTGTTTTACTCTAGCAGTTCTGCTTCCTGTGGTCTGACGGACCGTAGGGGCCAGGTTTGCAGGTTCAGAACCGTGCAATGAGGTGATGAGATGGGGGATCGCGTGGCCTCGGCATCAGGCCTCCGCTGTTCTTAGCCACGCTGACTTGGACATTTGCACTTTCTACACATGAATTGTGCCATCTTCTGCTGGACTGCTGTCTGAGAGCAAAGACCTATTGGACGATTCTTACACCTTCTACAGAGGTCAGTGAGGTTGGATTGATTTTTCCTGTTGTCACCTGAAGGCGGATTGCAGCTTACAGGAACTCGCATTGGATGTCTGACTGTGATCTCTGAGGAAACACCTGGCTAAAGGACGAGACCCAGGCGTCATTTCTGAGGGTCTCCTATGGCAGAAAAGACCAACAGCTTCTGCCCGACGTGAGACGGAGGTTTGAAAACAATGATTCATCTGCTGTATCTCTCAGTCTCTCCCACACAAGGGGGGCCACAAACTTTGTCCAGATTTTTCTGCACAGCAGGACTGAATGCTGCCCTGGACAGATTCTGATGGGGCAAATGGAACATCACATGTAAAGTTGGACTGAGACTCAGAGACGGTCCTGTCTGTTGCCATGGTTGGTCCTGGGATTTCCCTCAGTCTACAGGTTGGAGACAAAATGGCTGCCAACAAAACCTTGTAGCTCTTAATGATTTTTCTAGAATTTTTGAATTGTGTGATGCCACTTTTTCTCACCTTAAGTTTATTTACAGCAAATTCGTTATCTACTGCCTTTGCACTGACCTCTGCTCTTTGACCCCCAGAATAAGTTTTACGGTGCAGCAGGGTGTCAGAACTCTCTGCAGTTTGCAGAAATATTGTTTGCCTGAATGATTATAACTCTGATTGTCCAACATCTGGCTAATGTGTTTCTCTCCTCCACCAGGACAACAATTGAAACAGGATAAAAGTACGGTAAAATTGTTAATTTCCTGATTTACAAAAGCACATCCGACTACACTTCAAATACAAAAGAGGATGGTCTAAGTTCTAGTTGGCTAGTTGGACTATTATTTCAAGTTATGACTTAAATTTATTTGGAATCCATTTCAAATCTTAGAAAAATCTACTCTTTGGAAAATTACTCAACAAAATTAAGGGTTTACTGCACATTTTTTCGATCAACTGTTAAATTCTTTCACTGAGGTGTAAACACCCTGTTTTAATTACATCCAACTGTTACAGTTAGCAATGAAAGCCAATTTGGGCTAAATGATTTGCGTAGGTTTCTTAGGAGTTTCTGTACCGAAACACTAAACAGTGTTCCGATACAGAAACAGGGGGAGATGCATGGAATTACTCTATTCAAGCAAATTGTGAGTTAATCTAATCTATTGAGAAATTTTTCAGTTCTGGGCTTCAGCAAAATATAAAAGAGGCTAAATCAAAATTCACAAATGTTTTAACTATTTGAATGAGTTTCTAAGCTAATACTGAATATTCTGAATTGAATACATTCAAATTAACAATGTCATGTGTCAAACAGATTTCTACAAAATAGAGTTTAAATTGTTTGATTGCTGCTTCTCTCTTGCTATAATTCAAAATAATGTGTTTAACCAAGTCATGCAGAAAGGTCTAGCCTGAACATTATATCATTTAATAAATGTAGTTGTATCAAACTTCTCCCCAAAACTGCCAAAAACATTGATAAATATGATAAACACTACAAAGGAGTGTAATTCAGTTAAATAAATATTTCATAGAAGGGTTTCAAGAGAACAAATTGTTCAAAGGTTAAAATTGTTGAACTTATGGGATTTAAAACCATGATCAGAATAAAATAAGTCAGTTAAATATGAGTGACAGGATTAACTTTATTCTTGTAAAAGAAAAAACAGGCTAATCATTCTTTAAGGGTTTAAAATGGGAAGAAAATATGAGGATTCAAATTAAATTGGTCTAAATTGGGATTTACAAAGGAGCAATTATGGAACCGCTTAAAGCGGGTCAAACAGATTGACAGAATAAAAAAAGAATTTAGTTCTATGTGTAATTGTTGATCCAAGGTAATAATGCCTAAATATTTATCATAATCATAATTTACAGTTTTTGGTCTGAGACAAAACAGGGTTGTCTTTTATTACATGAATGGAAAATATTACAAGGGATCTTAATTTAACACGTATCATAAACTTTTCACACTATTGATGATACTTTACAAGCCTTTAGTATAGCGGTTTACTTCTTGTTAAATGAGGACTATTTGATTGAATCTCATTAAAATAACAAAAGCAAAAGATTTATATATGGTTTAAGATTTCTGGTAAAGTTTCTATTAGGGATAAATCATATATACATTTCAAATGATATTTCTTTGATAAAACATGACTGTGGGCAGTTTTGCACATTCATTTCATAATCTGATCCTTTACATGATTTATTTATTTTTTTTGTTTGGTTTCTGATTTTGTCTGATCCTATGAATATGCCAACACTTAAAACAAAGAAAGTTATTTTTGAAGGATGAAATGTACAAGGTGTTACTGACTTTAAGCATTTCTTTAGCTATTATTAAGAGGAGAACTTAAATAACAGATGTTACTGATATATTGATGCTCTATTGGCTTAGTATGAAAAAAAAAAAAACTTGATCTTCAGCTTCAAGGAGAAGCCTTTAAATAAAAAAAAAAGAACATTATGTTTACTAATTAGATGATGCAGAATCTTAAAGAACCTTCCTTGCTCTCCTCATCACCTGTGAATGCTGCTGTTCCCTGCCTGAGGTCCTCGGCTGTTCAGTGCATCACTTCCAACATAGAGAAGGGCAGCGGTACCGATAGAACCCACCTGCCTATCAGATGGTATCCCAGAACCTAAAGACGACCGTTGAATTCCAGCTTTCTATAGTATAAGGGCAGTACTAGTATCTAGTGACAAAACAACATTTTTTCATTCACTTTAATGTTCTTTATATAATCCATTGATTTTGCTTTTTGTTGTGTTTTTTCTGTTGCAGAATGAAGTCCGATCCTTTCTGGGTGTGCCGGGGTGTGAGACTGTGGGCGCCTTCCACGATTGGTGGACCGAGTTAAAGCTGAAACGCCACACTGAAGCCTCCTGGGCACTGTCGGGGTTTCCTATCGAGCTGCGCCGGCTCTACATCTGGACACACGCAGAAACTGATTTGACGTAGACAGGTCTCGCTATAGAGAGACTGATATGATTAGATCTTATTACTATTATTGCATTTTACTTAGAGATCATTTTTACTTGTTTCCTCATCACAGTTAATTCATATCAGTATATTTTGACTGTGCTGCCCTTGATCCTGATTTATTGCATTGTTTGCTGTTTTATGGATGTGTTCATTGTTCTGTGCCTTTCAATACTCAGACTTCTAAGCTTTTCTTACCATTTAATTTTGTTTAACATCGCATCCTTTCTGTAGTTCATTAACCTTTAAATATTACATTGAAATTTCAATAAGTTTGGTTTATTATCTTACTAACACATTGTTTTATGCATTACTCATTATCGCTTCATTGACTTTAAAGGATAGTACCTTAACATTTCTAATTTTACTTTATTAAGTTTTAAGTAATATCTGCCTTTTATTCATTTTACATTCTATTCATTTTAAATATTACCCTAACACTTTATTCATTTTTGCATTTTATTAAGTTTTGAAATATCATCCTAACATTCTATTCAATTTACATTTTGGTTAACTCTAACAACTTAATGAATATAATTTTAATACTTTTTTTTTACTTTAAAGATGACAATTAGATCCTCCTAACACTTCACCCATTTTATATTTTCATAAAATTTAACATTTATTCTTTTTAACTTGGATTAAAAAATATATATAAAAAACTAACACAAAAATTTCAGACTTTGTTCTTTTATATTTCATTACCCTTCTATGGCATGACGTTGACCCGAGGTAACAAAAAGAAATAATAAATAAATAACAAGCAACATAAAGGTAATGATAATAATATTTGGTTCCAGAAAATGTAATGGTTCGACTTGATGTGTAATTACAGATGATGAAGCTCTGACAAAACTGCAAAAATATTTTCTTCTATAAAAAAAAACAAAAAAAAAAACAGTCATGCCATGGTGGGTTGACTTATGTTCCTCCAAATTTAACGCTCTAACATCCTTTAACAATTTTATTTCCTTATGTGTTCTTTATTAGATTGTAAGAGGGACATTGTGGTTTCGATCCACCGCCTAAGAGGCATAGGGGTGCCCTGTCCATTTTTACCCCCAAAATTGAAATGAAATGAAATGAGATGAAATGAAATGACATGAATGAAAGACAACATCAATGACTGAAATGATATGCATGTCAAGATCTGTAAAAGCCTCGGGGGATGTTTTCCGGAAGGGACAGTGTCTACTCTAGGGTTTGTCTTCTCCTTTTTGGGCTCTTTTAGAGCCCAACAGGGGGAATGTTGATCTCAACATTTACCAAGGCCGAGAAAGAGACATACACTGTTAGACAAAGGGCCCATAGTAAAGAGTTACATTTTTGATTCTGTTAGACACCAAGGTCCATTTCTCACGAGAAACAGAAACTTATCAGGCCACAGAGCATGGTGTGATTTCAGGGAGTGTCTTCAGTTCATATAATCAGCTACCCTCCTCTTTCTCCTCAGACGCTGCACAGACTTTTTTAGAAACTCTTCTCAGATGTAATGGTAAAGCGTCTCCTTTCAGCGCTGAAAGTTAATAAAATAAGTAAAGTCTGAATGCTTTTCTTGGCTGATTTTATGCTCCGTGTGTCAATACAAATTATGATTCATCGATTGAGATTCTCGTTCTCAACACCATCCATCCCCAAATGTTCTCAATTGGGTTTAGATCCAGGGAACATGCAGGATGGTCCAAAAGAGTGATATTATTCTCTTGGAAGAACTCCTTTGTCAGGCGGGCATTGTGAACTGCAGCATTGTCCTGTTGAAAAACCCAATCATTACCACACAGACGAGGGCCCTCAGTCATGAGGGCCCTCAGTCATGAGGGATGCACACTGCAACATCTCCACATAGCCAGCTGCTGTTTGACGCCCCTGCACAACCTGAAGCTCCATTGTTCCATTGAAGGAAAATGCACCCCAAAT
Source organism: Poecilia mexicana (assembly GCF_051168715.1). Taxonomy (NCBI): domain Eukaryota; kingdom Metazoa; phylum Chordata; class Actinopteri; order Cyprinodontiformes; family Poeciliidae; genus Poecilia; species Poecilia mexicana. Next base: position 1,230,415 of record NW_028263390.1, on the reverse strand, counting down.
CATGATGGCGCCCCCACCATTGTGCCATGTAGAAAACATCTCAGGTGGGATCTCCTTGTCATGCCAGTAATGTTGGAAGTCATCAGAACCATCAAGGTTAAATTTTTTCTCATCAGAGAAGACAACTTTCTTCCACCTTTCAACATCCCATGTTTGGTGCACCCTTGCAAAATCCAAATGGGCAATTTTGTGGCGTTGAAGAAGACGTAGCCTTTGAAGACGTTTTTTATTTCTGAAGCCCTTCTCTCGCAGATACTGTCTGATGGTTATTGGGCTGCAGTCTGCACCAGTAATGGCCTTAATTTGGGTAGAGGATCGTCCCGTGTCTTGACGGACAGTCAATTGGATCCTGCGGCTCAGAGCTGGTGAAATTTTTTGGGGTCTACCACTTGACTTTTTTTGTTCCATAACCCTCAGGATCATTTAAAAAATGCAAAATGACTGTCATACTGCAACCAACCTCAGCAGCGATGGCACGTTGTGAGAGGCCTTGCTTATGCAGCTCAACAATCCTACCACGTTCAAAGTCAGTGAGCTTTTTTACTTTTGCCATCAGGAGGTCTTGAGAGTGTAAAGACTTGACAGAAAATGACATGGAATCCAGATTTTTGCACAGCTTTTGGCTTTTAAAGCCTATGTTCTTAAACTTTTGATCAGCTGAAAAAATCATGTTTGAGTGTAATTGCAGTTTTCAGAAAATTCCCTGCTCAAAAATTCTTGTCTCTTGCACTGATTTTTTTTCCTTTAACATTATGAAGATCTACTTAGAACCTTCTTAAGATCCAATAGTGCAAAATGCAAATCCTTGCAATTTTTTGACTGGACTTATTTTGACCAGGAGAGTATTTCACTTTGTTGCATACAAATTCACTGCTCTGATTAGCTAATCATTTTGTTATACAGATGATCTATTTTGGGGTACTCATGTTTTAAATTTGTGCAGCTTTTTGGATTTCAGTAGTGTAGTCAAAAGATGTAAAGTAATATCTACACAGGAACTTTTTTTAAAAGAAAATTTGAAACAAAGAATACTGCAGAATGTTGTGGTTATTTCACGAAGACCTCAGAAAGTATGGAACTAGATGAACTTGCAGCTTCACAGTAATAGAACTGCTCTTAATCTGAAGCAAAACGTTGTCCTCCTCCATGGAGACCCTTCACTCACGTATGTGATGATGTTCAGTGAATCTTCCTGTCTTGGGCCACACATTCATTCTATGTTGCTTTAGGATGTTTCCAGCAGCAAGACTCTCTGTTGCTTCTTTGAAATAGTTTGAGAAACTTTCTTTTCTGGAAGTTTTCTAAGTTTCTGTCAAATGTTCAGTAACTGTGACATCAACTCCCAAGTGTGTTTCAGCACAGAACAGCAAACTGTAAACAGAGAACACCAAGAGTTTTGTACTAATTACACACATGTAGTTGGTCAAAAACTGTTATGTGACTTTATCAGTGTATTGTCTCTCTTCAGCACAGGAAAAACTTCCAGAGCTAAACATAGCCTACTGTGGCAGTAACAGAGACACCTGTAGCTCTAACAGTAATACCAGACATAAAAAAGCAGCAGTGTTTGGTCTTGAAAGAGGCTGGATCAGGACTGAAGTCTCCTGGGTTGTACGGGCGATAGTAGAGAAGGAGGCAAACACAGTCCTGAAATGATTTATTAAAGAAGTCTTTAAAAAGGTTACACAACAATTAAGCAAGAATGGTCCGTAGATCCTCTAACTATCCAATGGCAATAAAAGTTATGATCCGGAGGGAGATATAAATAGAACAGCGAGAACCTAAGAGCAAAAGAAAAAAGGTCCTTAAGGCCTTCAAGGGCATAAAAGGTAACGTAACTCCCAAGTACACCAACTAAAATATCCCCCATCTGTGTTTTGTTTCGCATAGTTTGCACATATCACATTGGTGTTTTTTTTCTTAAGAATCTTATTTGACTTAGGTTTTACTAAAAATACTATTCTAGCAATAAAACAATTTTCCCAGGTGGATGGGCAAGAGTCAAATTACGTAATTATTCAATAAGTTACAAATTCCTCACAACCAGTGGTGGGAAGTAACGAACTTAAGTACAATTTTCGTGTATCTGTACTTTACTTAAGTAGATTTAATAATGGATACTTTCTACTTTTACTCCACTACATTTTACAGTAAGTATCTGTACTTTCTACTTCACTACATTTCTACAAAACTGTTGCGTTACTCGTTATATCCAAGTCGCATTGCTCTTTTTTCCGTTAAAATGTGAAGTTCAGGGACTTAAGGTGGCGCCGTAAAATCCAAGCAATAACGTGACTTCCGTGTTTGTTGTCACCCATCGCCTTCTCCTTTTTCTTTTTTTTTTCAAAATCTCTCTCTCTCTTACTGTTTATTCAATGTCACATGCTGTTTTTTTCTTTATGGAAAGCACTTTGAAATGCCTTGCTGCTGAAATGTGCGAAAATAACTTGCTGGATATTGAAAGTTCTGGTTGTTATGGATACATGGGTAAGTATATAATCTCACAGGACATTTAAAGAACTACTTACAATTAAAATAAGGAAGATTTATTTAGTCAGACGTTTGAAACTTAGGCGTAAAGAGCTCCGTCTGGGGGCCAGACTTCCAAGCAAAGCGAGCATTGGACCAAACGGCCTGCCTCAACTAAACTGTAGATAATAGACAAAGATGTTTGCCAATCAGAATTCTAGCTCCCGTGTTCTTGACCAATGACTGTAAAACGTTTTGTAGAAAAGAAGTGCATGCCCTCGGTTAAATCAAATGCGATATGAAAGAAGATGGAGTTTGTCTCACCCGGTAAAGAAACACGTTTGCTTGAGAAAGGAATTAAAAACAGGTGGCGCTGGGCATGGCTAGAGGAAAGGGGACAAGACGGGAAGCTGGCGGAAATTTTTACAAAAGGGGGGCGCTGGGATTTCTTTGGGGGGCGTTTGGTCGAAGGTAAACTTTACACCTTACAATCACAACAATACCAGTTTAGACTTTGAGCAACTTCCTAAAACTGTATTGTGTAACATTAAATCATGCCTGGCTGCAACTGTATCGATGGCAACTCTTCTTCTATTCAGTGTTTGTAGCTTTTGGCGCAGCTCCTCTCCTGCTACTGCTAGCTTCACTGCATCAGGTCAGCGTTACACCGGCTGATGACGTTGCTGTGATTCACTTTGTCTGGTGTCTGATTTTCTAATATTTTATGTTTTATTGAGGATTTTTGTACATATGTTTTGGCAGTTCTGTGATCATGTCAAAGCAGCAACTTATATTAAAAAGTGTTTTATTTCCGTCTTGATGCTGCCTGCTTCCATGGAAGGACAACAGAAAATCGCTCTTATAAACATGTAATTACTAAAATAACGATACCCTCACTTTGTATCCCTCTGAAAAATGAACCCATTTAAATAAAGAAATCCCTCCATGGTGATACCACGATTGAGAGCGTTCATTTTATAGCGTTAACACCGGAGCTGTAAGTAGTCCGGTATGAAACGGTATGAAACGGCAGTACCGTTGTTTCTATCGAACAACGGTACTGCCACAACACTTTTAAATTTCAATAATCAGAATACCGAAATTGTTTCCGTTGTTTTAAAAGGTTTATGTCAGTCTGCCTTTTCCCCATCGATACGCCCTTGCACCTTAGGGGGTAAAAAAATAAATTAAAAAAAACGACGCGCGCATTCCGCAAAACTCTGAAACAGGAGAAGCGGGACATAAAACGGAGTGACGAACTAGATGTGAATTATGGCATAAAAACAGAGAATCCGACGCTGAACAGTGAAAAATCAATACATGATGTGAAACATGACGATTACGAGGCGCAGCAGGTGATGAGTGAAGATTACGGATGGCAGGCGTCAATAAATGATAAAATAAATCTAGCAACAGGAAATAAGCTAAAGTGGACATAGCAATAAACCAAGAGAGGATAATAATCAAAGGAAACTAAATGGAAATGAATGAAGAAGAAAATCCAAGAATAAACTAAGAAACTAAAGTAAATACATAGGAATAAACTGGTATGGCAAGACCTTTCAAGCAATAATTAATACAGAGGACTGTATGGCAAGAATAAACAGACACCATTTCCAGAAAAAGGTAAAATAATATTGATGAAGTACCATGGGTTTGTTGAGACCACATCCAATACTGAGAATAAATATATCTTACAGACCATAACAGTAAAGAACTTATCACTTATTTATGTTTTTAATTAGATTTGATATATTTATTTCTTCAATATTATTTTTCATGTCATTTTTGTTCTTTGTAATTTCTGTCCAAGAAAACTATTAATCTATAAATCAGTAGACAGGTCTATATAAAGAAATAATCCATGTTTCTGTCTCATATTTCTATGGCATTAAAAGGAACTTTTGTTTTTCCACTGAAAGCTCTGGTTTGCACAGTAAATGCCATGTGGGTGAAATTTTATGGATGATACTCTGATGTCCCATTCTCCTGAAGGCAGCACAGAGCTGCACCACCAGAAACTGACATAAACACTGAAGAGGAGTCATGATTAATGTAGTTGCAGTTCTATCCATGTTTTAATGTTGCAGAGCTCAGTTTTTTCGCAAATAGATCAAAGTTTAAACTGGCATTGCTGTACATCTTTTATCTGGTCATTTTGTGGAATATTTAACAACTAGAAAATGACAAAGAACAAGAATATTTTTCCACTCTGATTGGCTGCTGTTGGCCTACAAATTTTAAGTTGATTGTTAATTAAATTTTTCATAGACACCTGTGAAAATTATTTCTATTCCCATGGCTTTTTTGTTCTCTGGGAAATTATCTTGATGATAAATACAGAAACAAGCATAAAAATCAAAACATCTACAATAGTGATAGTAATATTAATAATAAAATTATTGTCAGTGCAAAGTAGCTTACAGATTCTTTGTTGGGGGGCGGTGAGGGACCTGGATAAAGGCTGGGGGGCGCTGGCCCAAAAAGGTTGAGAAACTGATTTAGTTGGTAATGTTGCATGTTCTAAATTACTTGCAAAAACATTGACTGAAAGGACTCTTATTTAATGTTGAGGGATTTTTGCCTGTAAGGCAAACCTTTAGGGCACAGACATTTTACATTTTGTTTTGAGTTGAAATGTACTGAAGTCTTATTTAAGTTTGAGTGTTTAGCTTGTTAATTATATTGTTAGAAGCAATTGTTTGCACTATTAAAAGACACTTTTTATTAAACTGTGGCAATAGCAACGCTATAGTTAATTTCTATCATAACTATAAGTTTCAGGCTCAGGATTTTTTTTTTTACTTTAAGCCCTGCATATCTGAGATGGTCTTGTTTCTCTGTCCATGGCAGGTTCAGTCAATCAGCTGTGGGACATCTGCTGCCTAACGTCAAACTATCATGGGCCTCTTGATTTAAAAGGAGAAACCAGTACAGAGCCTCCCTGCTCCTGGAAGTCACACTTCTTGGATGAACAATCAATACTGCAAGCAGCTGTTAGATACATATAGATGTTAATTACAGAATAGATGCACAAAGATTTAATTTCTATTAATAAATGAATTGATGTTGTGTAGAGTTCTGTAAAAACTATTGTAAATAGCTTCTCTTGAGTAATCTACATATGTGCAACTTTTACATTTAAATTGCTTCTTTTTGTAAATTTTACACATCTGGCAACGAAGTATGTGGAGGAGAGGAAATGCTAAAATTAAAGCTGCTATTGTGGACCAAATACATAAGGTTTGTGGCTGTTTCTTTAAAACATCTATTTAATAATTATATTAAACACTGTACATGGTTACTACATTACACAAACATAATTACCACAGTTAACAATTTAAGTCATTGATAGAGAAAATGTATTTACAAAAGGCATATCAATTTTATTTTAACAGTATGTACTCAGGGTTTACAACTTAAGACATCCATGTACGGTCCTTGGTGGGTGTCAGTCTGCAGTGAACTGGTGGATGACAGAGGCAGTGGTAAACTGTAGTGAGCAGTTTGAAGCAGAAGTCCCACCATGTGATCCACAGGGTTTTCCCACCTGAGCACAAACTTCATGCACTTTGTTTCCACAGGCACCACAGCAGAATCAAGTGTAACCTGTTAAAAGGGATATAAAGTTGTTATTCCTATGTTATCAATTTTCTACTGCCAAGTCTACAACCACAGGAAAACAAAGTATAAGAAACGTAACCTTCTAATCATAACATTTGATAAATATTAATTGGAGAAATGTGAAGTTAATAAGCTAATATATATATAGATATATATATAGATAGATAGTTCATCACATTTCTCCAATGAAACGTTAATATCTATCCATCTATGACAGCATCTTCCTCCTCATGTCTTGATCGTAGCAGGAGTTTGACTTCTCAGGACGTGATGGAGTAGCGGGTGTTTGGCATAACTGTCAAGTTTTGGACTTGTGGCTACAGGTAATGTCGCTACTTAGCAGGTGGTGAAACTAGCATAAGTGAGGAGGGGTTAATACTATCATGCATTTTACGTGACGGGTGGCAACCCCAGTCTATACTATAAAAATCTGATTAAGATTAGAGCCTAAATACGTTCTATTTCCAAAACAGAAAGGCTACGTAATGTTAGCCAGCTAACAAATTACTATTGCTATCCTAGCATATCAACTAACAGCTAGAAAAAACCAAAACACGTACCTTCGTAGTCAAACTGGTATCAATCAGCGAGGAATTTGTCCAGTTTAGATTAAGTTGATGAAGAAAAATGTTTGCAAATAGTGATATATATTCAAATCGTATTTGTGGCAGCTGCTTTAGAGTCCAGAAAGAACAACGGAACTAAAGATGCACTGGATCTAGTCAAAACGGATGTTGTCTGACGTCATGTGAAAAGGGTCTATTGCAATATTTACATAAAATAATGCTTTTAGTTTATTTACAACAATACCGTTTTAATTACCAAGTAAGCTAGTTACTCAATAGTTACCTTTATATTATTTAAATATTAAAGTAAAGGAAAATACCAGTGTATTTATTTCAGAAACAAGAACATGAAAATCCATAGCTATCACCAATGCTATGCAATACTTAATAAAGGTTTACTTTTAATATATTTGTGTCTTGTCTTGAACTATGTAAGATTTCTATTAACCTTAACATACAGTACAGTACAGCTACGCCTCCACAATTACGCATGCAAATAAGCCTGGTGTTAATATCTAGGTTGCATCACATTACAGCATGTGTTCTCATGGGAATAAGTGGAACTTAGAAGTTAAAACCTTACAAAAAATTTTAAAGAATCATTGATCACACCAGAATGGTTTAACTAAAGCAGAACAGGAGAAGACAAGGTGAACAAACAAAGAAGGAACAAAGAGTCCTCACAATAAATTCACAGAAGATCCGAGGAGATCTTCCCCACTTGAAAAGGATGGATGCATCTAGGCAATTTTTCACAACTGGATTCCACTCAAAAGATCAAGCAGTTATCTTCATTTATCTCCCATTTATTTATCAGTGTGTCAGGAAATGTTCTTTAGTTGGTCCAGAAGCTGGTGGCTCAAAGACGTGACGCCCAACTTTTTTGTCCGGCTCTACTTTTAACAGTTAAAAAAAGGTTTAAACTCATAAAAAGAAACCATAAATATGTAATATATCTCCCACATAAACACTTTATTGAACCATTCAAAAGCTGTTCTTTTTTGGCCATTTTTGGGGTCTTTGAAGGGTCAAAATGTCATGCGGTGCGTCTGTCCAAACTCAATTAGTGTTTCAAAAATGTCTTTAAAATTACACTAAATCTGTTCAAATGTATTTTCTTTCCTGTTTGGCATGATTTTCAAAGTCTTTTCTTCATCCTGTACAAATTTTCAAAGCAGTTTTAGTTATAATTCCATTTTAACATTTAAACGAACTTTGTCCGAAAATGTCATTTAACAAAATATCATGCGGTGCGACCAACAAGAAATTCCCATTTTTGGACTTAAGTTTTGAAATCCAGTCAAAAACAGGAGGTTGAATCATCCAACAGTCTGCCAAGAATCACTGGAGACAGCAAACAGGTTTGTTTATTTTTCTTAAATTTCAGCAAAAGTGTCACTTTTAGCAGTAGGTATGTAGTTGCCATATTTGGATGTCATGTGGTGCGACCACCAAAAAACTATTAATATTTAAATATACCTACTATTTTCTGTTTTGATTATAAATGTTATATTTGCCTTATGTTTGAAGCTAGGTTGTTTTTTTAAGGAGGCAAATTATTTGCCGGTTGATAATGACTGAACATGAAAATATCATTTGGTGCGACCAAATGTCATGTGGTGCGACCGTTGTAATGATACATTTATGTTTTTGAAAAGGAGTTTCTGTGTTTTTATTTTTGATTTCAAGACTCAAATGCAAAAACAATACTTTGTATTATTATTTCCAGAATAGGTTTTTGTACAGTTTTATTATTGTTTTGCATTGTAAAATATAATGGAACATGTAACATTACGGGAATAGTTATAGCATGTATTTTGTCATTTATTGTTTTTATCTATTTTACTAGATTCCACTGTCATCAAACTGAGCTATGATGAAGTACCATATATGGCCCAGGTACTTCAAGATGTGAGAGAAGAAGATGAAGTCAGCACCATGCGACATGTCTGATGACAAGAACTTGGTCACATGGTCACATGCTAATCAGAACCTGAACCAGGAAAACCTCAGAGTTCCAAGTTGAACAGCCAAGACTGGGCAAAGTTCACAAATGCCTGGTTCTAAAAACTGCCTGAAAATAAGCAATTTCCTTGGTTCACTTGCGCATTAAAGTACCCAGGAGTAGTGGTGTGCTGATCAATCGGCCACCAATGGTCCCACCGGTCCGATTGATCTGGCAAAATGGTTCCATTTTTCCAGATCTCATGGTGTCATTTATACCTAGAGCCAAAAATTAACAGTCAATCCATGTGATCAGTTATGGTGATTGGCAGTGATCGGCCCTCATGGGTGATCAGAATCAACAGGAAAAAACTTAATCGGAGCGTCTCTACCCAAGAGTAACATGATGGTTTTTAAGTTCATTAAATTTTTCCGTTTCCATTATACATGGCTCTGTTTAAAATGGTTAAACTTAAACTGAATTATTATATTTCCATTAATGTACTTACATTTGGGAGATTGAAAATGTCTTTTCAGTTTTTTTATATAAAATTAGGAAATTAAAGCAATCTCCAGTATTTAATGAGGGATATGTTTGAAAGGTTTACTACAAAGTTGATTACTGCATTAATTTTTAGGCAAATTAAATTGGTGTGTTCTATTTGTGTTATTTTGTAATGTACTGTAAATGAATGTAATTATATTTTCATGTATTAAAAGGATTTTGACCAGTTTCCTGGCCTACGTTTATTGTATAAATCATGTGGTGCGACCATAAGTCATGTGGTGCGACCGATTAAAAAAGTACATTTATTGAATTCAAAATGGAATATCTAGTATCTGGAGCATAACAATTAACCACTAATACAGTATCCTTAAGTGACTGGTACTTATTTATTTTTTAACACATTTTGATGAAATGGTGAAGAAAAATATTGGTCAAATCAATTACAAATGGAACTTGGCAGGTTTTTGGGGGGTGAAAACTGTCATAATTGCCAGAAAAATAAAAAGAAATTTAAAAACTTTGTTTCTAAAAACCTTAAATAAATGGAAACTTATAAAACAAATGTTTAGTACATCATGGAAAATACCTTATTTTTAGATGAATCACGGTCGCACCACATGACATTTTTTAAGACCACAACCAAATCATATTGATAAAAAACCCTTGAAAAGGTCTAATTTGAATGTGAAATTATGATTTCTGTATGCACAACATTTCAAATATTCTAGTAATTGAAATGGATATAAATATTTTTAACATTTTTAATTTAGCTCTGTGGAAATCCTTATATGTCAATGACCCCTGATTAACAACCCCAAAAGAAGAAAAAAATAATATCAATGTATTGTTTAAGTTTACATTTTTCTTTTCACTCAAACTGTAAAGAAAAAGGAACTGCAGAGAGCTTGGGGCTGATGCAGCAGTGTTGGTTCCCATTCCAGGGACCTTACTCTGGCAGAGTTTGCTCTGAATTTCTCTCTTTTCAGGAACACCATCTGCTCCATGTTCCCTGACCACCAGTCTGGGCTCAATGACTATATTTTAACAACATAGCGATTCAATTCCAGGGCCTGGCTTTTAGCAATATCATGTCCTCTTTGCTACCGAGGCCCTAGGTCACTCAGAGCTTCACTGCATCTGTGGATGCATTTCTCTGTCATGCAGTCTTTGCAGTGCTTGCAGTGCTTCCTCCCCCCACCCCACCACCGCTTACACTTCTGTCTTCAATCGCCTGCCTCCTGCTCCCCCCACCCCTTCTGCTCTGATCACTGAGCCCCTTTCCACCCATTGCAGATCAGATACCCCTCTCTCTGGGGGAATCAACAAACGTAGTCACCCCCTCCTTTACCAGAATGTGAAATAATTTTAATGACATATGATGGGGGTGGTTTCCTGTAGAGGAGGACAGTCAGACGGCAGTAAATTCGCTCTGGATACTTCCTTCAGTTTAAGAGTCCTGATCATATAGTCTGCTAATGTCTATTCTTCATCAGCTTTTTGTATGTCTGGAGCAAACAGAGGCAATCTGTAAGCTCTCCCATGAATTATTTCAAAAGGTGTTAGACCATAAGCTGTCGGGGTGATTCTCATATAGAGCTTCACTAAGTCTAAACATTCTGGCCAGGGTCGGCCAGTGTCTGCCATGCATTTTCTTAATCTACTTTTCACAGTACCATTTGTTCTTTCCACCAACCCTGCACTCTGTGGGTGATAGGCACAATGGTTTTTCAATGTCATTCCCAAGTGAGTAGTCATGTTTTGTATCACTTGTCACTGTAAACAGTCTGTGGAATACCGTGTGTTGGGATAATAGTTTTGCAGATAGCCTTAGCTACCGTCAAAGCATCTGGATGTTTTGCTGTAACTATTTCAACCCATTTAGAAAAAGCATCAATCATCATCTAACAGTATTTGTTAACTCAAAAGTTCATAACTAAAGAAAAAATTTTATGTAAGAATTTAGTAGTTATATAGTAGTATTACCCTTTTCCCCCCTTTTTACACATGACATTGCCCATGTGTCACAATCACTTAAGCTTCAAATAAAGTCTTTGGGAGGATTAATATTTAATTCAGGTGAACTCATAGGTTTATATAAGATAATTTAGCAGACACGTTTTTTAATTGCAGGTTTATCTTTTGGTTTTTCTTTAAACTCAGCAACTTTCAACATTTCTATTTAATTTCTCTAAAATAAAAATGTCCATCTTTAATTTAAACCAAATCAGAAAAATCCTGAATTAGAGGATTTGAATTAATTGACTATCAAATCTAGATTAAAATGTTTTAGACTGAAATCTAGAAAATGTTGCTTTTATTCACAATCATCAAGTTTTAGTAGCCATTTATATCTACCAAGTTGCTCAAAGTCTCAGACTTTCACTTAACCTTGCATTTCAGACAAGTTAACAACGTATGTTTTTTATTTTTAAAATTAAATGGTCAATAGTTTCATCCGTTACTCAATTATGTAGTAACATTTCTCTCTTCTCATAATAATTGTCACTCATTCCAATATGAAAAATCCCACAAAAACAATCGATTTGTAGATTCTTTATAGAATTAAACTCTAAATTAAATCTTTTAGTTAAATTCAACGAAATATTTTATAATATTTCAACACTGCAATATCAATTATTTTCAACACTTAGAGATGTTTAATTTAGTTTCAAACTAGTAAATAAAACATTTGAAAATCATTATTAGCTTTGAATCTGTAATAATTTTTAGTTGGTGTAATTTAGCCATATCACACTATCAGTGTTTTTTCTTATCTTTTAGTCACTACAGTTTTTTCCTTCACAGTTTCCCAACCTATGGCTCGTGGGCCCCAAGAGGATCACTGGTCCTTCTGTTAAGGACTGAGTTAACGGGTACAAAATGAACGATTTTATCTAACATTGTACCTAAAAACCTTTAAAATGTTCTTTTCTGGGTAGATCATTCCTATATGCAAACAGGATTAGTGAGCACATTCTTTATCACAGCGGTGTGTGTATAACTTATCTCGGCTTTCCACTGTCTCGCTTCCCCCTCCTGCTGCTGGCGTCGCTGCAGCTGGTCCTCCCCCCGCCTCTCCTCCAGCTCCCTGTCAGTCCAACTAGCTCTGGTGTTGGATAAGTTGTCCAGACTGTCCCTTACTGAATGTCCAGCTTGTCCACCAATGAAACAAGCGAAAAACAGTTCAGTTTGCTTTCTTTTTCTTTCAAACACATTATTTTCCTTCTCCACACTGATGTCCAAGAGTAAACCAGCGGGGGCTGTAAAAGTTCAGTTGCATTCAAACACAGAGATATAGTTCCAGGCCAAACGTCCAGCAGGACTCCATACAGTAGTTTGTTGCATGGCATTTCCCAGATGTCCAGGAATCAGGATCAGCGGACATTTTAGCGCCTTCAGGTGGCAGAAATCATCGTGTCCTTTTTCGCTTCTTTATCAACTGTCATCGGCTGGTGATGAAGGAGGGACGTCATCTGATCGGCAGGACAGGTCTGAGTTGAGGTCGGAGGTCAGACGCACCGCAGCGAGGCTCAGACAGGAAAAGGAAAGAAGCAAATAAGAGTCAATTAGGGTTTGTTCGGCTTTCTGTGTCTTTTTTTTTTTTTTTTCATTTTTACAAACATTTTCCATATAACTTTTCTTTCTTTTCATCTTATAGTTTTTAGCCACTTATTATCCAACATTTTAAGAAATCATAAATCCTTTCCTTATCCAAACACATATAGACATGAAACATGTTAAAAGCTGTAGTCTCTTTTATCCTGTACAATATTAACCTTTAAAATGTAGAATGTAAGTTTATGTTAACTTCATCTGAGTCACGTCTCACCAGAGAACAATGGATTTCTCTAAATTTGTTGATCTCAGTGCTGCAGACTGTGAGGTCAGCGGGCAGCCCTCCTCTCAAGGCCTAAGAGAGACATGAGGCTGGATAATGTCCAGCTCGGTACCTTACTCTGACCTCTGACCCCTCCAGTTATACAGCCAAAGGATCATTTCACCAAGTTGGTGTTATAATCTGATTACAACACAATACATTAAACATTGTTCTCTGAGGAGAATTTTATTATTTAATTTTATTTTTCAGCTTCTCCTCCTTCAGGAAAGTCATAATTCCACTTTTAGCATACAAGGAAGTTGTTCCCAAGTTTTTTATTTCAGTGAGACGTCTCTCAACTGGTTTTTCTTTGAAAGTGTAAAAAACAAAACAAAACAAAACAAAACAAAACAAACACTAGTATTTCCTAAAAGTAATTATTTCTGACTTGTGAGGCTTAAACCTAATTTTTAGTAATAATTAAATATTATTTTGCATGCACTGGTTTCGTACAGGAATTCAATTTCTTTTATTTATTTATTTTTTACCTAATGTGTAACAAGCTGAACTTATGTCCACCATTTCATCAATTTTGTCTGGTGGTGTGACTTCTTGGGGTGTGGTAGAGTCTGATCATGCTGAGGATTTCTCCTGTTTATGGTCACCTTACTCCATCACCCCTCCTGTCGCCCTGTGCAGCATTTTTTTTTTTTTTTTTTTTTTTAAGGGCAGGTTCTTGACCAGTGGCCAGTATTGCCACAAGTCCAACAGCCATTTAAATGCTGTGGATTTTGTGGGGTGTTATTTTGGGGTCGTCGCCTATTGTGACCTCCTCTGCCTCTGCTTCTTCCGCGTCCTTTCGTCCGGCCGTTGGAAAAGGCAGAGGTTTCCAAACCTCCAAATTCATCCAGGTGAAAAACATCTAATCCTTTCACAGCCTTAATGGCCTCTTCTAAGGTCCAGGGTGTAAAAACATATACATTTTGTGCACCTTCCTCTAATGAGGGGTACAGTCGTGCTGCTGGGACTGCAGCGGCTGAGGCTGGGGCAGACGGAGCTGCTGCAGTGGCGGGGGAAGGGGCAACTGCAAGAGCTTGTGCTCCCTGCACCGCTACATCATTCCGTGTGCTTAGAATGACTTTATTATCTTTTGGTCTATCAAATAGGTTTTTTGCTTCTACGAATTTTTTGTCTTTAACCTTTTTAATTTGTTCTTTCCAGTCTATGGCTGCTTTTAACCATAATTTAGCACACCTTAGTTCATCCTCCTTTTTAGCTTTTTTATTCCTGTTTTTCTTTCTACACTACTCTCCAAAATTCCCACAATTGTTTGCCATTGATCAATTTTTAGCTTTCCATCTATTTTATATTTCTTTCTCCATTTTTTCATGTGTACAGTGCTACCAGGAAATCTGGACAGCATGTATTTTTCATCCCCATCGGGGCCCTCAACGAGTGAGGAATTACAAGAATTTGTGTTTCCCATTATTTAAATCACTTTATTTTTTAGCTTGAAAATTTTGGTATTATGTGCTCTCTCAGAGAAAGTGCCGTAGGTCAGCGCTCAGTGCCTCCTGAAAAACAGGCTTCTACTCGGAGCCGAGCTCCAAGCGGTTTTTCACTTTGGATTCTAATTTCCGAAGGCAGAGAGGTTTACTCCCAGAGAGAGAAGCACCATTCACTCCTTCATACACACACACATCAACAAAGCAGCAGACAAAACACCAATATCAACACAGTAATAACAGAACAGTAATAATAAGCTTCCTATCTACGTGAGGACTTGCCCTTAAGGGGTGTCCTCTAAGTAAGGAGGCTCTAAGAGCCTTACCTTTTGCCTTTAGTTGAAACTCTGTCAACTGGGACTCTAACCCTTTATAACTTCTTCAGTCAAACTGATATTTGACAAGGACTCAAACCTTTTAGTCAAACTGATATTTAATAATAATAATAATAATACATTTTATTTCTAAGGCGCCTTTCTGGCACTCAAGGACACCGTACAAAGAGCGAAAAGTAACAGCAACAATAAAAATGTAGCAATTAAAAATAGATCAGATAGATACACAACAATGTATCTATATGAAATCTATATATAAATCTATGTAAAAAATCTATATAAAAATCAAGCAAACCAATTGTGTCATATTGAAAAGGCAGATCTAAAAAGGTGTGTTTTAAGTTCGGTTTTAAATTTAGGGAGTGACTTTATGTTTCTAAGGTGAGGTGGTAATGAGTTCCAGAGTTGGGGAGCAGAGCGACTGAAAGCTCTGCTCCCCATGGTAGTAAGACGAACAGAGGGGACAGACAAATGGATGGAGGAGGATGATCTGAGGGAACGAGAGGGAGTGGCAATATGAATAAGATTGGAAAGATATAGTGGGGAAAAATTGTGAAGAGCCTTAAAAGTATACAGAAGAATTTTGTATTCTATACGGAACTTGGTAGGCAGCCAATGAAGTCTTTGCAAGATAGGAGTGATGTGGTGCATGGATGGGGTTTTAGTAATGATACGGGCAGCTGAGTTCTGGACCAGTTGGAGCTTATGAAGAGATTTCTGGGTGAGACCAAACAGAAGGGAGTTGCAATAGTCCAGGCGTGATGTCACAAGACAGTGAACAAGAATAGCAGCGGAATGGGAAGAAAGGGAGGGGCGAAGACGGTTGATGTTGCGTAGATGAAAATAAGCTGAGCGGGTAATATTGTTAATATGAGACTGGAAAGAAAGAGTGCTGTCAAGAATAACACCCAGACTCTTTACCTGAGGGGAGGGGGAAACAGAACAGTTATCAATTTCAAGACTAAAGTTTTTGATTTTGGCCAGATTAGATTTAGTACCAATGAGAAGGACCTCCGTTTTATCACTATTAAGGTTAAGTAGATTAGAGGAGAACCAGGATTTAATTTCAGTCAAGCAGTCAGTAAGCGAGGATGGTGGAAGGTTGGAGGAGGGCTTACTGGAAACATAAAGCTGGGTGTCATCTGCATAACAGTGAAAATCAATGTTATATCTACGAAAGATATTACCCAGGGGAAGGAGATAAATAATAAAAAGAAGGGGCCCCAAGACAGAGCCCTGGGGAACTCCTGATGTAACAGAGGAAGGTTGGGAAGAAAAGGTTTTGATCCGAACGAACTGAGTGCGGCAGGAAAGATATGATTTAAACCAGTTTAGAGGGGTCTGAGTGATACCAATGGAAGACAGTCTATTAAGTAGGGTGTCATGACAAATAGTGTCAAACGCTGCACTCAAATCAAGTAGGATAAGAATGGACAGTAAGCCAGAGTCAGCTGCCATAAGGAGGTCATTAGTGATTTTTATAAGAGCTGTTTCTGTACTATGGAGGGGACGAAAACCAGACTGAAACAGTTCATAGAGGTTATAGTTGGATAAATAAGTGTGAAGTTGCGATGCTACTATCTTCTCAAGAATTTTAGAGATGAAAGGCAAGTTGGAGATAGGACGGAAATTATTCAGATTGTAGCAATCAGCACCAGGTTTTTTTAAGATAGGAGTTATGGCAGCAATTTTAAATGATGCGGGAACTGTTCCAGTGGAAAGAGAGGAGTGAATAATGGTAGAAATAAGAGGGATTATGGTTGAGGCACAGGCTTTAACCAAGACTGTGGGAAGAGGATCAAGCAGACAGGTGGACAAGTTGGATTTATGTATTAGACTTGTAATTTCTGAAGTTGTTGGGAGCTGGAAGGAAGAGAAGGAATGGGCTGGAGGAGAAAGTTCATAAGCAGAACAGGGGAAGGGTTGTGAGCTGAGTTGCTGGTGAATCTTTAGAATTTTGCTGTCAAAAAATGACATAAGAGAATTACAAAAATCAGTTGAACACAGATATGAAGGTAGAGAGTCCGGGGCTCGACTAATGTTCTTATAAAGTGAGAATATTGACTTGGTGGAACCTTCATTTGAACAGATTAAACCAGTGTAATAGAGGGATTTGGCTTGAGTAATACAGTCCTTATAGTGTAATATGTAATTTTTATAAGTGTCTTTATGAACAGCTAGTCCAGTTTTCCGATAAAGCCTGTCAAGTTGCCGTCCTTTGGCCTTCATGAGCCGAAGTTCAGGAGTAAACCAGGGGGCAGAACGAGCAAAAGAAACAGATCTGGTTTTTAGCGGAGCAAGAGAGTTGAGTATTGAGTGAAGACCAGTGTTATAATATGAGACCAGGTCGTCAAGAGCGGTTGAGTTTAAGGTGGAGTATATGTTGTCTATGAGAGAATTTACACTGGAGGAGAGAGAATTTAAATTAATATCCTTAATGTTACGAAAAGAAATAAGACGGGAAAGCTTAGAGATTGAGAGAGGAAGACAAATGTGAAATGAAAGAAGAAAATGGTCAGTTATGGCAAGTTCATCTGCTTTACAATCAGAAGGAGAAACACCAGAATAACAGACTAGATCCAGGACATGACCCTTGGAATGAGTGGGAAAATTGATGAGCTGCTGGAGACCAAAGCTCTGGAGACAGGATGAAAAGTCTTTAGTCAGGGGACTGTTGCAATCATCCATGTGAATATTGAAATCACCCAATATTATAATGTTTGGTGAAAGGATTGACAAGTGAGTGAGAAGAGCAGCAAAGTCATTCATAAAGTCATTATTAGTTTTCGGGGGACGATAGATGGTTGTAATGATGGTGGGGGTAGGTCCAGGAAGCTGACACACAGTTGATTCGAATGAGGAGAAGGTGGGAGCAGACAACGGCGAGACTATCCACTTCTCGTGGTGGATTACCGCGAGACCTCCTCCCCGGCCGGTGCCACGGGGTTGAGAGATGTAAACAAACCCCGGTGGAGTAGAATCATTAAGCTGAGAGAAGTCATTAGGTTGTTGCCAGGTCTCAGTCAAGCATAAAAAGTCAAACTTACGGTCAGTAAGGAGATCCTGGATGAGATGTCCCTTGCCCGTGAGTGAGCGGATGTTAAGCAGACCGAAGTTTACAGAGGAATTATCAGACTTTACAGGAGTGTTAGCTGACCGGGCTAGGCAAGCTAGCACACTGCGGTCTACAACCCTGTTGGGAGCACGCCGGAGACGACGAGAGGTAGACCAGATGGATTTTATGGGTTTCGAGATGTCCTCTTGGATGTTCCGACGAGACCCGCGGTGGATGTATTTCCGGCGTGGTAAGGGGATTGCATCCAAGATGAGCAGTGAAGCAGGAGGGGGTGCAGGTAGATGAGACCGCAGCCGGAGGAGTTCAGCAGCAGAGTACTGGATCAGACCCGTAACAGGTTGTTGGAAAAGTGCCAGGAGAGTCCAGAGAAGCACAGCCCAGTTATATATCCTGCTAATTGGCATTGTAAGAGAGGAGTCGGCAGCCAGGACAGGTGAACAGCAACAAGTAAGATAATGTTGTCAAAATCAACGATTTTGCTGAACAGACAGAAGTTAGTCAGCCTGATTAGTGCAATTGCATAGTCCAAATTAGGTCATGAGACCATAAACTAAGTTGATTATATCGGCGAGCAGCGGCAGCAAGTCGCGCCAGCGTTCACTCTAAAACCGGAAATATTTGACAAGGACTCAAACCTTTATAACTTCTTTTGTTTTAAAATTCACCTACGTTTCTTTAGTTTTCGGGTTGTCCAGTCGGATCTGTGGCACCCGAGTGGTGTACCAATAAATTACTTCAGGAATTGTGAACAGTTTCTAAACAAACCCGTAAAGTTACAATAATTTTATTTAAAAGACAATAATCCAAGAGAAGGAGGTGCAGGCAGTCCTTGTCAACCAGTCAATAAGAAAGTCTATAATTGTCCTTAGCTGGGCAAAGAAGGAAGGGCGCGGTCCTCCACCACGTTCAGCCCCCTCTTGGCTCGACCTGGCCAATCCTCCGATTCCTGGCGGACCTCGTCTAGGATCCGGCCGCCCGCTCCTCAACGGCGACCAGTCTCTCCGTGTAGTCCGCCGATCTGCAGATACTGTCCTCCAGCTCCAACAAAAAAACGCGCTCACCCAAAATCCGTCCACTCCTTTTCTAGCCGCGTCTTGTCTCCTTCCCAATCTCCATGCTAGTTAAGCAGATGCATAGCACCTGCGCCGGTGCAGTGGGCCTCTCTGGGTATCCGGGCACGTGACCTCAAAAATAACCAATCAGAAAAACATGCAAAACAGTAACTCAAAAGTTTAACTCAACTAAACCTAAGAAAATACATAACTTCAAAATATAAGCAATCAAAACAATATAAAGGAAAACATAGATAGAACTCCAAAAAAGGAAAACAGAGGTCACATTACCACACCCCCCCACACTTTAACAAGGCCAGTCCCGGCCGATATTTACACTCTATAGCGAGAAGGACATTGTCCTCTCGTAGTTCGTGTAGAGCGGCGCAGTACTTGTTCTGGTTCTTGGTTAATTACAGGGTAATAGAGCATTAAAGGCGGTTCATGTGTTTCAACAGGAGGTTGTTCTCTCAACGCTTCTGTGGAAGGAGCAATACAGATCTTTAGAGCATTTCTGTGCAAGGTTCGTTCCTTCCCACCCTTCTCTGGCCTAACACGGTAGACCAAACCTGTGTCCCCAACAACACCTACAACTACAAATGGCTCTGGGTCCCACCAACTGTGTAGTTTACCCTGTCCCTGTCTGTTCTGGTCACGGACCCACACACGTTCCCCAGGGAGAAGCGCACTGGCTTTGGCTTTCTTGTCATAACACTGTTTTTCATTGTTTGCTGCACTAGTCATCTTATTCCGGGCTACCTCATAAGCATGAGACAACTTCTGATGGTGTTCCAAGACCCATCCTTGTAAGTCCCTGCGGGGTTGTGTATCCAACACACCCAAACTCAAATCAACCGGGAGTCTAAGATGACGACCAAACATGAGGTAAGACGGAGCGAAACCAGTAGCACTGTGTACAACATTGTTATAAGCATGCAACAACTCTGGTAAGTGCTCTGGCCACCTACTCTGCTTTTCAACTTCGAGTGAACGAAGCATGTTTAACAGTGTCTGATTCATCCTTTCTACTCTCCCATTACCTGCCGGGTGATATGGGGTGGTACGACTTTTAGAGACGCCATACAAACTGCACAGCTCTTTCATAAGTTCTGATTCAAAATTTGGTCCCTGATCCGAATGGAAACGCGCTGGGCAGCCAAACGGTTGGATGACATGAGACCAAATTGCACGAACCGTAGTTTGAGCAGTTTGGTCACGTGTAGGGACAGCCCACGAGTAACGGGTGAACATATCAGTCATTACTAAAATACTTTGATAAGTGTCACTCGGTCGGCGCAACGAGAGAAAATCAAGGGCTACTACCTCTAACGGGTAAGACACCACTATCGGCTTAAGAGGTGCTCGTTGTTCTACACGATTTTTTTGTAGACTACAAACAACACACCCATTCTGAAAACACTGTACCCCCTTTTCCATGCCTGGCCAGAAGAAATGGCGCCTCAGGTGAGTGAGGGTCCTCTCCACTCCTGCGTGGGCTGTAGCTTCATGACATTTCCTCCAGACCTCCTGACGCTTAGAATCTGGGCACACAATCTGGAAACGGGGCTCACATACATAGGAATCAAACACATGTCTGCAGAGAATCCCTTTGTGTATACAGAGTCTTTTCCAATGTTTCAGCAGCTTTTTGGCTGGTTCACTTAGAGCTGCCTGCTCAGTCTTAGTCGGGGCTTTCCCCTTTTCCACATACACTCGTATTTGATGTACGTCTGGATCTGCCCCCTGTAGGGCCTGCCAGTCCTCCCCCAGTTCGAGTGAAGCTGTGTCTTCTGCATCTGCATCCATTACAGCTGCCACAGCGCAGCCAATATTGGTCGTAACCTTGGGGAATCTGGACAATGCATCTGCATTCACATTTTCTTTTCCAGCTCGATACTTCACCTCAAAATCAAATGAGGCCAACTGTGCAACCCACCTTTGTTCCACAGCCCCAAGTTTAGCAGTCTGTAGATGGGCAACTAGATTATTGTCAGTAAACACTGTAAACTTAGCGCCAGTTAAATAATCCTTAAATTTTTCAGTGATTGCCCATTTCAGTGCCAAGAGCTCCAATTTAAATGAGCTGTAGTTTGCATCATTTCGCTCTGCAGGGTGTAGACTGCGACTGGCGTAAGCGATTACTCGCTCTTCTCCCTCTTGATTTTGAGCCAGGACTGCACCCAATCCATGATAACTGGCATCAGTGTACAGACTGAAAGGCTGGGTATAGTCTGCATAAGCTAGTATCGGCGCTTGAGTTAATGCCTCCTTTAGTTTGTCAAATGCAGCTTGACAGTCTGATGTCCAGTCAATTAATTTGGCACCATGCTTCTTGTCAGTAGGGATGCCTGTTAAAAGAGAATTAAGTGGCCGTGCAATTTTGGAGAACCCCTGTATGAAACGTCTGTAATAGCCTGCCAAGCCCAGGAATGCCCTCACTTCTTTAATGCACTTTGGAGCAGCCCACTCTGTAACTGCAGCCACCTTGTCTGGATCAGGCATAACTCCCCTCTGGTTGACCACATGACCCAGAAATCTCACCTCTCTCTGGAACAGGTTACACTTGTCGGGTCTCAGCTTCAGGCCATGCTTCCACAGACACATGAAGACTTCTTCCAGATGCTGCAGGTGGGTATCAAAATCAGGTGAATAGACAATTATGTCATCCAAATATACAAGCAGGGACTCAGCAATATGACCACTCAGACATTGTTGCATTAGTCTCTGAAACGTTGCAGGTGCATTGCAAAGACCAAACGGCATGCGCTGGAATTCAAAAAGGCCCAAAGGTGTAGTGAAGGCAGTCTTTTCTCTATCCTTAGGATCCACTTCAACTTGCCAATATCCACTGGCCAGGTCCAAAGTGGAAAACCACTCTGCCTTGGAAAGGGAGGTTAGAGTCTCTTCAATCCTAGGGAGAGGGAAAGCATCTTTGTGAGTAACAGAGTTCAGTTTTCTGTAATCGACACAGAACCTCCAGCTCCCATCTTTTTTCTTGACCATAACAATGGGTGCAGCCCAGGGGCTGGAACTTTCAGTTATCACACCTTTGTCCAACATATCCGCTAATAGGGACCTCATTTCTTTATACAAGAGTGGCGGCAGTGGTCTGAATCTCTCCCTTGTAGGGCATGCATCTCCCGTTGGAATGGTGTGCTTGACGGCATCCGTCCGACCAAAGTCCTCGTCGTGCTTGGAAAACACTTTCCCCCATTTTTGCAGTAAGGTGGTCAGCTTACCAGCTTCAGCAGGTGTTAAACCTGGTCGTTCCACTAGTCTTTCTAGGCTGAAGCCGTTGCCCTCCCCTGAGGTGTCCACAGCTTCCACCAAGCCGACCTGCAATACGCCACTGTCATCAACAGCCAGGTCCACATCTCGACCTCCATGGACATCCACGTCGTCGACTTGGTAGAGGCGGCCAATCTTCTGGTAGCGCCCTAGAGTAACTGGAAAATTATTACAATTTTTTAGACGAACAGGGAGCCTACCATTTCTGACGATAGCAAGGGTGCGGGCCACTGTGACAGTGTTGAGCTCCTCCAGGGCTTCCACCAGGCCGCAGTAGTTTGTCCCTGCTGGTCCTGCTCGAGCTCGTCCCCAGATCACCACCTCACTTCTTGCGGGGATCTTGACCCCTCGTCGCTGAGCTGGCCAGACATATCCCTTAAACTCATCCTCCATGGTGACAGCTGTCCTCTGACAAAGGGAAAAAGCTTCTCGCCACGCCCGCTGGGACCGCGGGCTCTGACAGCAAAAGGACAAAGGCTTCCCCGGGTTATTAAAAACCACATGCCAACATGGTCTGATTATATTCATGCCGATGATGAGGGGACTGGTGGAGCATTCATCAGTCACGACAAAAACACCTTTTTGGTTAATATCAACACCCTCAATCTTAAAGTCCATTAGGGCGTAGCCTATGCAGGGGATCTTCAGGCCATTCGCTGCCTTAAGCTGGATGTAAGTAGGAGCATTATTAACATGACAATCAGGGAAGTGTTTGAGAAAAAGGCTCTGTTGCATAAGAGTCACTTGTGAGCCAGTATCCAAAAGTCCCTCTAACTTAATTCCTCCCACGAACACATCCACATAGGGGCAGTTCCCCACTAAATTAGTAGTGGCCCTCTGGTCTTGTTGACCTAACCCCACTGCATGGGCCTCTACAGTAGGGTGCACTAGTTTAAAGCTGGCTGGTTTACTGAGGACTCTGTACAAAATCGGGCGATATGACCCAGTTGTTTGCACACCCTACAAATGGGCCTACCGTCTTCATCCCATTGGTAACTGGTGTGGCGGTTCTGGTGTGGTTTCACCTGGGGATGTGGAGCGGTGGTCCTGGGGCGTGTTGAGGTTCGCATGGGGCCCATCGATCTCTTGTCTTTGATTAGTTCACAGGCAAGGTCCTTCATCTGAGCCTTCACCTCCTCCATGAGTTCCCTTTTCAGCTCCTGTTTCCACACGTCACTCTGTTGGTGAGATTGAACAGTATTAGGGTTCCTTACCGCAGCACATGTTACTTCAGGCCGTCTGGGACTTTGTTCTTCTTCCAACAGAAGAGCCTCCTGTTGCACAGCTCTAAAGGTTGTGTCAGGGTCTAGGCGCACAACTCGCTTTAACATCTGAAGTATGGCACCATCCTCCAGGCCAAGCAGGAATTGGTCCCTAAGGTGAGTATCAGTGGGTGCTTCGGTTTCATTGTGTTTCTGTAATTTTTGATACAGCTCTCTCAACCGTAGCCCATACGCCTGGACAGACTCGCCTGGTTTCTGCACACAACCAAAAAATTGTGACCGTAAAACAGACACAGGAACCTTCTTTGTATACAAGTCATCAAGGATTGAAAATATTTTTGTCACCCTATCACGTTCATCATCACTGAGCACATTAATTTGGCGTCTGGGTAAACCAGACAAAGCACCAATCAAAATCTTTACTTTGTGCGATTCAGCCAAATCATTTGCATCTAAAAGACCTTGTATCTGCTCCTTCCATTCATTATACTTAGCATCGTCATTTTGCCCTTCAAATTTAGGGATCCATGGGGCACCGGGATAAATGGGCATCATCATTTTTAAAAGAATAAAAATTTCCGTTGTTTTTTTTTTTTTTAAATCTATTAAAACACTGCTCACAATCCTTCACCGATCCTGCCAACAACGCCAGATTCTGTGGCACCCGAGTGGTGTACCAATAAATTACTTCAGGAATTGTGAACAGTTTCTAAACAAACCCGTAAAGTTACAATAATTTTATTTAAAAGACAATAATCCAAGAGAAGGAGGTGCAGGCAGTCCTTGTCAACCAGTCAATAAGAAAGTCTATAATTGTCCTTAGCTGGGCAAAGAAGGAAGGGCGCGGTCCTCCACCACGTTCAGCCCCCTCTTGGCTCGACCCGGCCAATCCTCCGATTCCTGGCGGACCTCGTCTAGGATCCGGCCGCCCGCTCCTCAACGGCGACCAGTCTCTCCGTGTAGTCCGCCGATCTGCAGATACTGTCCTCCAGCTCCAACAAAAAAACGCGCTCACCCAAAATCCGTCCACTCCTTTTCTAGCCGCGTCTTGTCTCCTTCCCAATCTCCATGCTAGTTAAGCAGATGCATAGCACCTGCGCCGGTGCAGTGGGCCTCTCTGGGTATCCGGGCACGTGACCTCAAAAATAACCAATCAGAAAAACATGCAAAACAGTAACTCAAAAGTTTAACTCAACTAAACCTAAGAAAATACATAACTTCAAAATATAAGCAATCAAAACAATATAAAGGAAAACATAGATAGAACTCCAAAAAAGGAAAACAGAGGTCACATTACCACAGATCTTTTCACTCCGCCGTTGGCAGACAAAGTCGGACCTACGTCGCTGGCCCAGCGAAGAATTTTGCTTCCTGGGTCTTTCTTTCCAGGTCCAGTTGACTCTGGCCGTGCACGGATTCAGCGCGTCTTCCTCTGCCTGACAGCGGGGGGGGGGGAGAGATCCCGGGTTTTCGGCACCAAGTATTGATGGGTATTTTTCCTTTCGAACCTACATAAAAGAACCACAGACAACGTATATGAATTTTATGGCCAAGCTTTTGCAAAAGGAGAAAACTCTGTCAACTGCTCCTCCGAGCTGTTCACAGAGCGTTCTGGTCTGCTTCCGCGTGAGCCCCTGTTTTATTGTCAAAGAAAAACAGCCAAGGGGGCAGTCAGGAAAAACAACAGAGGTCGTAAAACTTCTGACCTAAACAACTAGCAACCCAGTTCCAGGTGATATCTGATCTACGGTCTGAGCCCGGTTCAAATCTCGGTCAACCTGTCAACAAGACAAAATACGACTGCACACAGGCAGTTCCTTAGTTAGGAGGTATTTTGGTTGATAAGGATTTAAGGTCTGGGAAACACAGAGTTAACTGTTTCACATGAAGATGAACAGACAATCGTGACCTCCGAGTCAGTTCATACACACATAAGGAAGAGAACACTTTAAACAGAAAATCACAATAATCTATAGGCTGAATGTGAACTAAAGTAATAACAAAATGATAATACCAAAAAATCTCTAACAACATAGGCAGCTCTGTTTCCAGATGTAGGTTTTGCATTCCTGCTTACAACATTTAATTTCCATCAAATGCATGGTTTGTATTTTGTTCAACCATGCATGTTCTTCTTTATTTGAAGGACATGCAAACTCTAAGAGAAGGAACCTTCTCTCACTCCCTGGCTGAGCCAGAAGAATCAAAAGTCAATGCAGTGAGGACAAACATATTTGTGCTTGGAGTTTTCTCAAATATCTCCCTTGCTTGGAGTTTTTGTAAATAATTGCTTTTAGGGATAATTGTGTGGAAGAAAGAATAAAATGTATAAAACTTTGTTTTCCCAGACATCCATCTGCATACGACTAAGGCTCAGATTACAGTTCAAACTGTAGAAAGCTACTGTTAGCTTTACTCAAAAAACATTGAAATCAGAAGTGCAGTAACCCTCCATTTTCCTATAGCCAGTCTCTCAGCTCATCAAACAAGCTCATCAAAGCTCTCACAGTCATCCTCATCAGAATCATTACCGTCAGTCATATCACTGTTCTATTTAGAAGCTGTAGCCATAACTAAGGACAGTGAAAAATATGCAAACTTTAGAGGTCACAACAGCACCCACGATTAAATAGATACTGTCATGATTTGTGTTTGTGAGCAGTGAGGGAGACGCAGACAGGCCCAGGTTGTCATAATGAAAATGAAGATGATTTAATGACAAATCCAATAACAAGCCAACCAGGGTAGCACGAGGAACAGGTAGGACAACGTGAAGCAACGAACGTATGATGAGGACCTGACAAGACAAAGACAACAGGTGGACTTAAATACACAGGGAGGGTAGTCAGGGAATGAGACACACCTGGGAAACAATCAACAGGGAAGACAGGACAGGGACAGGACCAGGACTAAACACAGAAAACCTCAAAAATAACTACACAGATACAAATCTGCACCACTGGAGTGAATTCTCCACGAGTTTCAAAAATGTCCAGCCTGAGACAGTCCTATGTCTGCCAGACTTAACCGTTTGTTGGAGAACATGTGGAACAATTGGTTTACTGAACAAGATTAATGTTTTTTAGGGCTGTAAACATTAATGTGTTAAAAGCATGTGATTAATCTCAATTGTTTAAAACATATTACATAATGCAAATTAATCGCATTACCTATTTTGAATTAAAAACCTCAGTCCTGCAGAGGGCTAGTTCAAAGCAGAGTGAAGCACGTCCTTGTACTGTGGTCAAAAATACAGGTGAAAATGTGAGTGACTAGATGGTGAGGAGTGACAAAGTAGTGTGTTCAGCTGCAAATTTTATTGTAACCCCTTAACAGTCACCCTCAAAACGCTATCTATTAGTCAAGGTCCATGAGACCACCTGTGTCCTCTTTGACAGTCAAGGGGACTTTAAAAAAAAACTTGATGGACAACATGTCCACTGTGTCCAATATGTCCTGCTTTGATGGAAGGATAATTCATTGCAATATTGTCCAATCACCATTTTTTTTTAATTCCACAATCTTTGTAAGGTAATTGGAATACTGAAAACATTTTTTTTGGAAAAATGTTTTTATTTTTGAAATATGATGTGTCCACTACAGTGGACATCGGAACCCCATACATTTGAAATTGAACCTTGATGGCAACCAGTTTGTCCCAAAGAAAATACCCAAACATCAACATAAGAATGAATTTCACATTGACAAAACTGAGCACGGTTGCCTAGCAAGAAAGTTCTGGGTTCGATTCCTGGCCCAGGGTCTTTCTGCATAGAGTTTGCATGTTCTCCCTGTGTATGGTGGGTTCTCTCCGGGTTCTCTGGCTTCCTCTCACAGTCCAAAAACATGACTGTCAGGTTAATTGGCCTCTCCAAATTCTCCCTAGGTGTGAGTGTGCATGGTTGTTTGTCTCTGTGTTGCCCTGCGACAGACTGGTGACCTGTCCAGGGTGAACCCTGCCTCTCGCCCGGAACGTTAGCTGGAGATAAGGAATAGCAACCCTCCCAACCCCACTGAGGGACAAGGGTGTACAGAAAATGGATGGATGGATGGATGGATGGATGGATGGGTTGGTGGGTGGACAGATGTATGGGTGGACAGATGGGTTGGTGGGAGGATGGATGGATGGATGGATGGATGGGTGGATGGATGGGTTGGTGGGAGGATGGATTGGTGGGTGGGTGGATGTATGATGAATGAGTGGGTGGATGGATGAATGAATGAGTGGGTGGATGGATGGGTGGATAAATGGATGGATGGGTTGATGGATACAGAAAAAGCAGAAAAATAATTACAAATGTCCACTACAGAGAACAATTTTTCAACTTTTAAATACGATAACGTACAGCCAAAATAATTCATAGAATGTTTTAATATGCTGCTAAGAGACTTATTTAGAATAAGCAAACAAAATTTTAAAACCCCATAAAATGTGCTTGTACTCATGAACGTAATTTTTATGAATGAGAAAAAGGTACATACAAAAGTCCCACCCCTTCATATGTGGTATCATTGAAAAGCCCTAAATGTCCTCTCTAGATACCAAAAGGAATTATTTCAGTAGAATGCAGGGGGTGGGAGATATTCAAGTTTAGAAATGTCCTCTGCAGAGGACAAAAATTAACTACTGGGAGTCAGGAGGATGTGTAGGCTACATGGATAAAACCAACAGTTATTTTTTGGTGCGACATTGTCTCTGTGTTTGCAGGCAGAACTCAGGCTGCCTTTTTAACCTGTTCAAATGCATTATATAGTAAGTAGGCAGTACTGTCTCTTTCAGAGTACGGGCCCCAGTTTACAGTGGTATGGAGTTACAGTGGCACTTCTTTCGTCGAAAGACAGTGGAGCATGAAAAGCTCTCTCCCTGGGCGACAGAAACACTAGACTGCCAAAGAAGACAAGTGTTTTCTGTGTGCACTGTCCCCCAGGAAACACATCTTCTCTCAATGCATTTGGTCAGCCTGTGGAAGAATTTTTCATCAAATAGTATCTGAACATTAAACAGGTAAGATGCAAGGTTGCCACAATGTTTAAGCATCTGTATTTTTATAGCACACACATTTCTTGCCACAGTTTGTGCAACCTGTGGATAATTCAATTCAGTTTATTTTTATTGCTCCAATTGTCAACAAATGTCATCTCAAGGTACTCTACAAAAAAATAAAAATAACAACTAGAACTGGAAGCATTTAAAACTGATTCTTTGTCTGACCCAGCAGGTCCCCCTGAACCTCCTTGTACCACCCCTCCACACACACTCCCCCTGGGCAAACTTCCCTCATGTACCTCCCATTGGCCTCAGCATTGCCTGCTCTCTGTGCATGTCAAGTTAACTACTCGGGACTTTTTAAGGACTGTTTTTGTTCCGAAAGCTTTTAAATGAAGAACAGTCCTGAAAAGAAATATAGTGTTTCATCCAATGTGAGCCAGTGTCCTTTATTATTTTCACATTCAGCTAAACTGTGTCTTGGATCTGTGAGGATTATGTTTTTTTTTTATGTATGTATTTTGGTTATTTCCCCTTCTATTGATTCCAGCTATCTCTTGTTCTGTTATCCTCTGTGTATTTAACCTCAGCTGTCATCTGTTTCTCTCTGAATCCTAGTCATTTGTTAAGTCAGTTTTGTG
This sequence comes from Poecilia mexicana, assembly GCF_051168715.1. Classification (NCBI taxonomy): domain Eukaryota; kingdom Metazoa; phylum Chordata; class Actinopteri; order Cyprinodontiformes; family Poeciliidae; genus Poecilia; species Poecilia mexicana. Next base: position 1,201,380 of record NW_028263390.1, on the reverse strand, counting down.
TCTGAGCATCACTTACCTATGCCACCTGTTTCAACCATTGTGTCTGGTCTTTGTCACAGCTTTGACAGCATTAAAGAAAATACACCTCACCCTGGACTTCAGTCATGCTACTCTTTTTACACGTAACTGAATTGAGACAATAGGATCCAGCTGGAAGTGTAGAAGAGACATGCGTCCCAGAAATAAGATGATACTCTAGATCACAGCATGCTCCCAACGCCTCCACCATCTCCACGAGGGTCGGGAAGCACCTTCACCAGCCTGGTCATGCAATGTTACTCATCAAGAATTCGATGCTCTTGGAATCAAGCTGCTGACTTCAGAAATTGAAATTACACACTATCTGTGTGGAGCTTGGCAAAGCACTGGGTAGATGCAGTTCCAGTCTCCAGTTCCGTGGTGCCCCAAGACGTCGCCTCCAATCCCGGCTCTGCCATTCGACCCCAGTACAGCCAATCCCAGCTTTGTTTGGCTCCTCACCTAAGGCCTGTTTGCTTTGGGTGATCCTACTAGGGGCATGAAGCCCCTGACAGCATAACTTCTAGGATCATGGGGAAACTCAAACTTAATGGGTGAGACTTAGTGAGGAGTTTGTTTTAATAAATGAAAGATTTCTTTTAAGGTATTTTAAATCTAATACCAGCCTCATTGGAACATACCAGATCATGTCATAGATCAAATAATCAGATTTTGATCTGATGATTTGGTCCTAATATGACAATCATTGAATATGATTTGTCATATTCAATTAAGTAGTTACTTTCTTGACCCAATTTGCCATTTGGTTTAATAAAGCTATTTTAAATTGACAGCAGTGAGCTGTAACTGACCACATCAGAAATAGAAAAGGTCATCAATGAAGCTTTTCCAGATAGAAACAGAACATTATTTCCGGAAGTGTAAATGGGAAAAAAGTGAAAGCAGAAAGTATCCCTAATTTAAGCTTAATGTACTCCAAACCAAAACAGCCTCCAGAGCTCAGTGATAGGGTTAGAGAAATTATTGGGAAGAAGCAGAAATATCATGTGTAACAATCTGATGTAGGCAAACTGATAATTATACACTGACATTGTGTGCAGTTTCACCTGCAGGGCTGTGAGAAGACCCAAACTAAATTAATTAGTGGTCAAATTAACCTCCCTTTTGTTACCAAATTACATCTATTATGAAATCTATTCACGCAAATCTGCATGATTCATTAACTTAAATCAACTCCCACTGTTTCACTTTGTTCCTCTGGCTGATGCTCACTTTACAACAGAAATAACAGCTCCTGTTGCATTGCATATGACTGTAAGCAGATTACTTGCTCTTGATCTAATGGTGGCTTCTGTGTGCTCTGCACTGAACTGTGGAGGATTACAAACATGACAGGCAGAGATTATAAAATTACAGTCGTTAATGAATTAATTCATTATTAAAAGTTGGCATCTGTCAGTGTATTTAAAAAGAAGCTTTCAAATGAAGGATAGCTATTATGTCAGCTGCTTTGGATCTGTCCAATAAGATTAAAATATTTTGCACAGAGGTTTGCTTAGCTGACTGAACTGTTTCATAATTAACGTCTTACACACTTACATACACTGTATATATTCTTTTGTGTGTTGGCATGTACATAAAAAACATTACTCACCTTGGAATCTAAAATGTTTTTCACAAAATATTTTGTTTGGCTCTTTGCAGCTTTCAAATTAGATTAGAAATTATGTAATCTATGAAACATTTAAAGTAAATTGATGAACAAAAATCATTCAGATACTAATAACATATATGTCCCCTGAAATGTGACATAATTTTGTACATGGTGGGTAAGTGATTCTACAACTCCTGACCTGATGTAGTTTTTGACCATTTCCTAAACTGGTGATCCACATTGCACTTTTTGGGCAATGTTTAGTTCATTTTTCACTCATGCTTCAATTTTTGAAATCACAGCAAGTCTCAGCCTAATTGTGTGTTGTGTGATATACAGGGAGTGATGAAAAGTGACTAACTATGGAGGACCAAAACTGACATAAGAAATAAAAGCGTAAATATATATTTAGTTTTTTCCTTTTCCTTACACGAGTTTCTGTGAAGTAATGCATACATTTTCTTTTTCATTTCCCCTTACACGAGTTTCCATCAAGTAATGTATACATTTTCTTTTTCAGTTCCCCTAAACATGCGTTTGTCAAAAAAAGAAAATATTTTGTTTTGTCTTTTCCTTATACAAGCCCTCGTTCTTTTGTCATTGCCTCTTCTCTCCTGTTTTTACTTTTCCATGTGCATCGTTATATTAATGAGGAGAGCTGCCTTTTATGTCCAGCTCCTCTACTATTGGTCAATAGAACTTTGGAACCAACGTCACTACGTCAGACGTGGGGAGTTTAGGTGCAGTCGCTCTGTGCCATCTTTACAGGCCACAAAACAAAACAAACTTTATCCCGGTGGTTTTATTGTGTTACTGACTGCAGTGAAGTTAGTTTGAGTTGGACATTGGATATTCCAATATCCGCTGAGCAAGCGGCGTTTAGCTCAAGGTTGATCCGATTTATGAACGCTAATTTCGGCCAGCCGTTCTCCAGCTCTCTTCACCTCGCTGAAGCAAACAAAGGGGCGGGGACGGACCACTGTCAGTCTCATACCCTATTTGGAAATGGGACCATTGCAATCGGGAAGTGAAGGGGGCGCTATTTCCTATACTTCCGTTTTTTTGTTTGTTTTTTTAATCTGTGATATATTTTCACCTTTAGGAAAGAGTTTCAATCTCAGACTGTATTTGAACTTCTCTCCTTTATTTACTTCAGCACAGCTGACAGTTTTTAGCAAATAGCTTTTGGTGTACTTCTAAATCTGCTTCTTAGTCGCATCTTTTCGGGCTTGCGACTGCCTCTAGTGGCGTGGGGGTGGTAACACAACTAATATAGTTACATTACTAAATCAGAATACCACAACGTCTTTATTATTTACTATTAATTCTGGCATTACTGGCACCATAAAAGATAAATTATCTTATAAAACAACATATTTTTTTTCATTTTCTTAAGGATGTAGAGCTAATTAAATGACAATACCTTCATACTTCATCATATTCATGGCTCTGCATTTCACACAATGGGCATCTAGGTAAGGTCAGTCTCTGGCGTAAAACAAGCTCCTCGTCGGTGGTCCTCATGTCTCTGAGGAATTCCCATTGTGGTTTTATTGTGGTTTTAGCAACCACAATAAAATCATTTAAAATTACAGTGATCGCATAGTGGATTTTGTTTACAGTAAAAGAACAACCAGTGAGTTTCTTTTTCAGAGAAAACAAAGCAACTTATTAAAATGTTCTGCAAAATAAGATAAAATGCTGACATTTTATTTATTGGATGCCATTTTTGTATTTTAGTTTATGTAAACTTGCATCTTGGAACAATGCAGAAACATAAATGAACCATATCTTTATATAAAACTGTTTATATAAAACTCAGCCTTAAGTTGACCATCTGCTACAAGAGATTTGGTAAAACATACCTGCATTTCACACAATGGGCATCAAGGTAAAGTCAGTCTCTGGCATAAAACAAGCTCCTGCCAGGAGGAGCTATAATGTTACCGTGTTGGAAATTCCCACCACACTTTCTCACGAACTAAGGATTCTTAAAAACGACAAAAACTATATAACAACAGAATTAACATGACCTGGATTAAACATATTTCAATAATATGCAAAAATGAAAACCTTAAACATATTTTATAAAATGCATAAATAACATTTCTTTATCACATAGCAGAGACCCGTTACCTCGTCGGTGATCACCATGGCTCTGAGGATTACCCATAATCAGGGACGCGATAAAGGGGAGAAAAGTGATGACGATTCTAGGAGCCCTGACTAACAGGGGGCTCTCCACAATCTCACAATCATCACGACTTTACACAAGTGTGTCTTTACCTCTGCGGCAGAGGCTCCGGCGAACCCCTGAGACCGACTCATCGAACCCCTGGGTTCGATCGAACCCAGGTTAAGAACCACTGATATAAAGAAATGTTTCTAGAGGTCATCAAAGGGTGATGGAAAGCAATAAGGTGTGTATTGCAGATAACTTGGTGTAAGGGTTTAGAAAGACAAACCAGCATAAAATGGGAAAATGTATAGGTAAATATTAGTAACTGTTACTTCTGACTGCCACTTTGATTTTGATTTTTTTAATGACAGTAGGACTCTAAAGTTTCAAGTGTTTAGGGGGTAGGAGTTTATAAGTTCTCACTTCTTCCTACCCCATTTTGAGCATGATATGTTAACTGAAACAAAAAAATCTGTATTTTCTCTTCTTTCTTATGCACTTCTTGTTACTGTGCACTATTTTATTTTTATATTTGTATCATGTTTGAATAAAATTTCATTTCATTTCATTTCATTTCAAAAAGGTCAACCAGCCGCCCCACCTTCTTCAAATCAGACAAAATGGGTGTCAATCAACTCGGCTACGTTTGTGCTGGTTTGTGCAGCAAAAATTTTCGTTTGTGCTACTTTGGCTTTGAAGATATTAGTGAAAGTGTAAAGGTCAACAGGTCAACCAGCCCCCCCCACTTCTATGAAATCAAACAAAATTGATGGCGAATGTTTGTGCTACGTTTGTGCTGGTTTGCGCAGCAAAAATTTTCGTTTGTGCCGCTATCATTTTAAAGATATAAAGAAATGTTTCTAGAGGTCATCAAAGGTCAACCAGCTCCCCCACCTTCTTCAAATCAGACAAAATGGCTGTCAATAAACTCGGCTACGTTTGTGCTGGTTTGTGCAGCAAAAATTTTTGTTTGTGTTGCTTTGGCTTTGAAGATATTAATGAAAGTGTAAAGGTCAAAAAGTCAACCAGCCCCCCCACTTTTATGAAATCAAACAAAATTGGTGTAAAATGTTTGTGCTACATTTGTGCTGGTTGACCTCTATAAACTACTATTAATAGCTTTAAAAAGATAGCAGTACAAACGAAAATTTTTGCTGCACAAACCAGCGGTCGTCCCTCCTACTTTGCTCAACCAAAACAACAGAAGATGCCTCGGTACTGAAGGATATTGTTGTTCGGATCGATGACTATTGATGTGAGGGCTCCACAAACAACATTTCACAAGTAAGATGGACATATTATTATGTATATTTTGTGATTAGAATATTACTTTACTGTATTTATGTCCACCGACGAGATACCAGCTAATATTAGCTACAGTGCTTGGTGCTTGGTGTAATACCGAGTTCAGCCCCGCTATGAAGGCTAACTGAGATTCCGTAATATTAAAAAAGAAATTATTCTCTAACATTGACTTAGATTATCTGACACAAGAGCCTACATTAGAAATGAAACAGTGTAACATATATTATAAAACTTATATAATGTGTTATAACATTCACCAGCAAAGTTTACACAGGTGGTAAAGACTATTATTTATATGTAATTCTTTCACTCTGTCAAAAGTAAGATACATCCCAAATCTTCTGGTTTTGTTTTTTTTTGAAGGTTTCCTAAAGACATGATGTGAGGAAGAAGTGGGAAATATCTTTAGAGAGACGGATTAACTGCAGCATGAATGAATCTCACAGCGGATTTTGGACTCAATCTCAGCTGCTGAATCATTCTGAAGCTAGAACTCCTCGGCTGAAAAAACATATACATATATGTATATGCACATAGATATAGATATGTGTATATACATATACATATATATACATATGTATATACATACATATACATATGTATATACATATACATATATGTATATACATATAAACATGCATCCAATATATATATCCATATTTGTAATATGCTATCTATATCAGAATATCCCATTCCTATTCTATTGTTCTGGCCACTAAGCATATTTAAATATGCTGAACTATGTATTAAAAACATACTTAGAAAATACAATTGTTTATAAATGTAGCTTTGATAGATGTTTGAATAAGGTTTCCAGTTAACAAAAAAGCGTGTTATGATCGATTAAATGCACTGATACATCATTGTGCCTGCTAAACACATAACTCTGAGTGGAGTGGTGGACCGCTCCAAGATTGCCGCCCTAAATCTCGTCAGCGACAATAGGCGAGAGCGGTCCGTGAGGCGTCTATTCGTATATTATGTCTATGTTGAAGGAGACCTGCTGCTGCTGTGCAGAGCTACCCAGGTGTGTGTTAGAATCATGGCAGCAAACCAGCAAAACGCAAAGAACTTTTCACAGTTTTACCCCAAACTAACAGACTAAGTTGAGTAAAGCTGTTGGATGTAAGTAATGTTAGTTAAAAGATGACTAGCTAATATCAATACATCACCTTAAGCTTAGCAAGTAGCCTGTAGGCTAACGATGTTGTTGTCTATGTCCAGCTACGTACATTCATTTTGCCCCCAAAAGAAGTCGATTTCCCCCCACCCGTAGTTGCGCGTAGTTTTTTTTTTTTTTTTTAACTCCCTAGTGGAGGGCGGTCGGGAAACGTATCGATGGGGAAAAGGCAGACTGACATAAACCTTTTAAAACAACGGAAACAATTTCGGTATTCTGATTATTGAAATTTAAAAGTGCTGTGGTTCCGTTGTTCTATCACACCCGTTTCATACCGGACCACTTACAGCACCGGTGTTAACGCAGTGATTCTTGAGAATAGGGACAAAATGGGTTTTAATTTTCCCATATTTTTTTTAAATTATTTCTCAACCTTATGTATGCAAATATGACAAATAATGTTTAGAAAATATGAAGATGCTAAGGTACAGGCTCCCAGTTGCGAATTTAAAAAAAAAAAATTACATTTTTAATCGACCTGACCCAAAACTTTGTCATCACCATCTGACAAAAATAAATCTAAAATGATTTTTAAAATACCCCATTAGTGATATTTTTACTCAATTTACAGACAAATGCTTCTCAAGAAATAAAATAAATATTATTTAAAACAAAAAACAAGAAAAAGTCCATCTGATGGAGTTGACAGTGCATGACGGAGTTGACACAGAACTGAAGGTGGTGACAAACTAGTGAGTAAAATGAAAAACTTGGTACATGTGAAGTAATGCAATTCATGTAAAATACATTAAAATGAATTAGTTGCACAATTAAGTGAGATTTGACAACAATTTCACTGAAAGAGTCAGAAAAACTCTGACGGAGTTGACATCTGACGGAGTTGACGAAATGCCAAACTACCTCAATTTATATGATGTTATTCTGAAGGAGGCCATATTGTAGCTCGTCAGGTCCATTAAATCTTTACAGTTTACCAAAATTAAGCTTTTATTTCGCAAAATTTCATCAAAGTTTTGTAAATTGTTAGTTATGGAGTTGACACATCATGGTTGTGACAAACAACTTAGGAATAAAACAGAAGAAAAAACTAAAGAATAACTTAAGCTAACCGGAGCTAACTAGCCCTCCTAGCAAAGGAAGAGAAAGGAAGTGGTCATGGGGTCCTCAGAAGTTCTGGTGCCCCCCAATAATGCCTGATTTTTTTACATTCTTTTAATTTCTGACGGTGTTGACAAAAACTAAGGACAAATTTCAACGGAGTTGGAAAATATCTAAAAATTATTTTTAATTCAATTTATCGATACTTTTATAATTATTTATATGACTACTTATACTTAATTGTCATAATATATAATTTTAGTATTTCTTTAATTGTTTTAAACTATAAGAATGTATTGAGTTCTACTCCTGGACAAGGGCTTTTACAGGCATCATCCACCGACTACAATGTTTAAAATAAAAAAATATTCAGCAAAAAAAAGAAAAATATACATTGTTGTGCTCACATGACCCAGGTTAGTTTAGTTAGATATTTGAAAAAAATATATTTTGCGTATATTTTATTCAAATTTCATGCTTTATCCATAGGACCTGTTTTGTCCCTATTCTCAAGAATCACTGAACGCTATAATTACATGTTTATAAAAGCGATTTTCTGTTATCCTTCCATTGAAGCGGGCAGCTTTCAAACGGAAATAAAACACTTTTTTATATAAGCTGCTGCTTTGACATTATCACAGAACTGCCAAAACATATACAAAAAATACCAGACAAAGTGAATCACAGCAACGTCATCAGCCGGTGTAACGCTGAACTGATGCGGTGAAGCTACTAGTAGCAGGAGCGGAGCTGCGCCAAGAAGCTACAAACACTGAATAGAAGAAGAAGAAGAAGAAGAAAAAGAAGAAGATTTTTTTTTAACAAAACATTTATTAACAATTATCTTGCCAAAATAAATACAGACTTTACACAATTAGATACACAAACAGAAAAAACAAAAACAAAAAAACAACACAAAACAACCAAAAAAATATTTACATTAGCAGTTTGTTAAATACTAATTCTTTTTCTTCAGAAATGTTGCACAATACATTATTGAAATCCCACAATTGCAAGAAGCTATTTAAATCTCCTGTGGCTCTGTGGAAGCAAAACTCTAACCTTAACCTGGCCTTGACATTACATTTCCACAGAGCCACTGCATCAAGCTGAGGTCCATCCTGCAACTTGTCACGTCGTGTTTTATAAATAGCCATTTTTGCTTCTGCAATTAAATAATTTAAAAGGCAGGATTTAAAACTCGTGGCTCGACTGTTAAGCACACCGTATAAGAAAATAGAACTAGTAAAACCCACGCTAAAAAAGCTAAAAAGACCAGTCAAACGTTTACAATCCATAAAAACATGAAAAACACTCTCAGACAAACTGCAAAACGGACACTCATTTAAAACCCCAGGACCGATGACTGATAAAAACGAGTTTGTAGCAATGGCGCCATGAAGGATCCTCCATTGTAGGTCACCAGTCCTCTTTTTTATTGGAGGCTTGTATAAAGTCCTCCACTGTGGTTTCAGTTCTCCAAATTTGCCAAATTTTTAACACAGCATTTGTACAGTGCCTTTGGACTGGCCTTACGTAAGTCCATTTCTGGTACGTCACTTTGCAGCAGGGGCCCACTGTCATCCTCGAAGCCTGGATCTAGGACCACGTCCGGAAACGGGTCCTTCGGGTCAGGCAGGCACTCTTTTGTTGCTTGTAGCTGCAGGAGCCGTCTCTCCTCAGCTGTCAGTCGCTCTTTCAGTCGCTCTAGGAAGCGCTTTACAAGTCTGGCAGACCGGACCCTGAGCAGCGAGGCAACTTCCAGAACATCAGAGAATTCTGGGCCGGCTACCTGCACTAGACGCCGCAGGGTCACCGTCCCGGACCTGGACAGTGCCTCAGACAGTCCCGGCACGCTGCTGTCGTGGACGTCCAGTCTCGCTCCACATACCAACGGTTCTTCTAAAAGCCAATGCAGAGAATTACATGTTTTTGCTCTTTTCAATTTAAAAAAGCGCAGGATTTAAAAACACCCTGATAAAACTGAGGCAACCCCTTTAACTTTAAAAGACTAAAATCAGTTAAAAACAGAGCAGCATCCAGGCCCAAAAAATTAACACATCTAAGGATGCCACTGGCCACATCTGTCCACACAGGAGAATCTGTTAAATATTTCTGTAAAAACTGTAAACGAAATATAGCTGTTCTACTGGCCAGGTGGACAAGGCCCTGGCCCCCCTCCTCTTTCGATAAAAACAAAACAGACTGTGGCACCCAGTGTAGACCAGTCCAGAAGAAATCGACCATTTCCGACTGTATTTTCACTAGCAGGCCAGGTGGTGGGTCTAGGATAGAAAGCTTGTGCCACAGGTTGTTTAGGACCAGCACTCTACCTCGATATGACATTTGAGAGAGCAGCCATTTCCATTTTGACATTTTATTTTTTATTTTTTGCTCGACATTTTCCCAGTTTTTACCAACAACATCTTTTCTGCCTAAAAAAACAAAAATATACTTAAAACCGTCTCTTTTCCAGGTAAGACCTCGAGGAAGAACTGGGAGCCCAGCAGACCACTCGCCGACGGCCAGGGCTTCACTCTTTCCCCAGTTCACCCTCGCAGCAGACAGTGCAGAGAATCTCTCTGTGATCTTAGTTAAAATGTTGACACTTTGTTGATTTTTTATAAAAACAACAACATCGTCAGCATAGGCAGATAAAACCATATTGTTACTAAAACCAGGTAAAACCAGACCATGAACACTCGAGTGTATTTTCTGGAGGAGGGGTTCCAGGGAGAGTGCGTAGAGCATCCTCGAGAGCGTGCAGCCCTGTCGAACACCTCTACACACCCTAAAAGGTAGTGATGGGCAAATGAAGCCTCATGAAGCAATGAACCTTTCCAGCCCTTTGCTTTGCAAAAAGGTTCGTTACTCAATGCTTGATTAATTGCTCTATAGTGACATCTGCTGGTGAAACTGTAAAAGTCTTGTCACTCAGTTGGATCATACTTCCAAAAATTACTAAATGCAATATTGTCACAAAGTTTTCATCAAACTCATGTTTAGTAACAGGATAATCAATGAAACCATATTTAATTGTCATGTGTTTTAATTATTACAATTATTTGTAACCAATCTAATCCTGGTTTATGTTGAATGTTAGTGATTGTGTTGGGTTTTCTTTTATGTCATAGATGGATTTGACAATAAAGACAATTGATGTTTTAATGTCTTGAGAGTGCAGTGTCTGTCTTTTTCTTGGATTTCTAATTGGCTCTGATCCCTCATATTTGGCGACATGTTGAATTTTAGTTCTGCAACAAGTTTAAATCTGTTTCTGCTGTGCAAGACTGATATATCTTTGCTATTCAGACTACAAATAATAGTGGAACTTTGCAGAAGGTGAGAAATTGGGAGGTGGAGGGTTAATTATTGTTATCTAAGAAGAATTTTATTGTGAGGTTAATCTCAAAGTATTCTCAGATGTCAGATTTTCCTCTTGCTGGCTCCATTTCAGACAATCAAGTTTATTTGTGTAGCACGTTTCAGCAACAATGCAGTTCAAAGAGATTTACATCATAAAATCACAATATAGTTATTAAAAAACAACATAATCTACAATTGAGAAAACCAGTAACAAACAATACATATTGATGAGTGCCATGAATACACTCAAATATGTTAGTCAAAGTTCATTTTATTTGGCCACTGAAGACAAATATCATCCTCTGATGCATGACCAAATGGACAACAACCCATGACACAGAAAGGCTCGTCGTGCTTTTATTTTGAAAACCACGCAAAATGAAGCAGTCACGTGACCCATGCAATGCGAGGCCTCCTTTGTTGCCAGTCACGTGGTTTTCAGCAAGACAACACAAGCCTCGAAGCAGGGCTTCATCGGCCACGCCCCCTTTTTACTCGGTACAAGGATCGAAGCCTGGATTCAGATAGCCCATCACTACTAAAAGGAGCACACAGGCTACCTACCGTTGATCTTCAGCACACTCTCAATGTCACTGTACAGTACCTGGATCTTGGCAATGAGCCAGGGCCTTGGAGAGGATTTTGTAGTCGGTACAGAGGAGGGACACAGGGCGCCAGTTCTTGATGTCCTGCAGGTTACCCTTTTTGGGCAGCAGGGTGATGACTGCCCTGCAGCAGGACAATAGGAGTGAACCGGTGGAGAGACTTTCGTTGTAGACTTCGAGCAGGTCTGTGGCCAGAATGTCCCAGTAGGCCTTGTAGAACTCCACCGTGAGCCCATCGACGCCCGGGGACTTCTGGCCCTGAATACTGAGGAGGGCTGTGTGGAGTTCCTGAAGCCCCAGAAGGCGCTCCAGGTCAGAGTTGGTCTCCTCGGAGACCTGGGGTAGTTCGTCGCAGAACTCCCTCGTTCTCTCTGTATTCACTTTGGAAAAAAGAACGGTAAAACTCCACAGCCCTCCTCCTGACCTCACCTGGTTCACTCAGTTGCTGCCCTGTGTCCGACAGCAAGGAGTGGATCAGCTTCCTCTGCCTGTGCTTCCTCTCCAAGCTGAAGAAGAAGCTAGAGGGAGCATCCATCTCTGTGATGTTCTGAACCCGGGACCTGACCAATGCGCCGTGGACTTTATTCTCCAGCAGGTTTCCTAAAGTTAGCCTTTTAGATTTGAGAGCTTCAATATGCTCTCGATTTCCTGTGGATTCACTAAGTCGTTCTAATTCCACGATGTTTATCTCCAGATCTCTGATAGATCTGGTAATGTCACGGGTGACATTCAGAGTGTGCTGTTGACTCAGCAGTTTTATCTGAACTTTCCCATAGTCCCACCACTGTTTAAGACTGGTAAAATCAGACTTTCTTTGTCTAAAACCAGCCCAGAAAATCCGTAAAACCTCCCTAAAACCTTGATTATAAATTAAAACTGAATTAAAATGCCAGTAAGCGCTTCTAGGTAAAATGTTTCTGATAAAAACACTACCTAAAAGCAACGAGTGATCTGTAAAAGCCACTGGTGAAATCTGGCATGTTTTAAACACATTAAAATTGTGTTTAAAACAATAAAAGCGATCAAGACGAGCTAAAGAGATATGGTTTTCTTTGATGTGGGACCATGTATACTGCCTGGAGCCTGGATGCATCCTCCTCCATACATCCACCAGGTCGTGAGATGAGACCAGCCTCCTCAGAACATGTTGGGCTGCTGGATGTGGCTCTGCATGATTGCGATCTAAAAACTCATTTTCAGTGCAATTAAAATCCCCATCTATGAAAACAAAATCCTCAGACCCACAATCACCCAACCGTTCCTCAAATTTTTCAAAAAAACACTTCTTCTCTGCATTAGTGGTGGGAGCATAAATATTGATAAAAACTATACTAAAATGTTCAAAACATGTCTTGACTAAAAGACACCTCCCTTGAATGACATGTTCAACCTCTATTGAATTTGGGGTGAAAGCCCTGGAGAAGAGAAATCCCACTCCTGCACTCTGGGAGGTGCTGTGGCTTAAAACAACCTCCCCCCTCCACTCTCTACCCCAGTCTGCTTCTATTGGTTGATCACTGTGTGTCTCTTGCAGATAAATAACATCAATTGTTTTCTGATTCATAGTTTGATAAATCAAAGCTCTCTTTTCAGCCTCTCTTGCCCCATTTAAGTTCAAAGATGCTATTTTAAAAGAATCCATGTAAAAAGTGTCAGGATCGGTGGTTTGTTTTGTTGTTTGTGGAAGCCTGCTGCTTCCCACTTCCTCCACCAGATGCCGCCTAGGAGCAGAGCCCCTGGAGAAGCATGTGGTCACAGGTGTGACTGAGGCTGGGGATATTTAAGAAGCGGCGAGCTGACACTTCCTTGCCTGAGTGTTTGTTTACCTCGGTAACAAATCGTTCCAGAGTAAGGCCCTCTGAGCTCTTCCCGAGATAATCGCCTCCTGTGTTTTTCCTTTTGTCAGGTTTACCTGGATCCCTCCGGGGTTTTTCCGAGAGAAGAGTTCTGTGGATCGTTATCCCGGACCGCGACCAGCCGCCAGCTCGCCCCTCCACTCAGCCTGACTTACCTTTCCGCCCTCCAACGGTTCGTTGCCTCTCCACGCCGCCCCTGGGTCTTTCTCTGCTCCCAAGAGAACTTCCGTCTGCTCCTAGTAAGCCGTTTCCCCCTCAGTATATATATTCATCCACCTCCCTGGATTCGCTGATGCTAACCGCTTCCTCTCGTTGACAGTGGCTGAACTGGTTATCCCTTCCAGACTCCTGCTCCGTGTTTTTTCCCCAACCCTGTCCCCTTTTCAATAAACTTCATTATTGTTTTGCACACGCGTCTCCTGATTGTGTTCGTGCATGTGGGTGCGTAAACTGGAACCCAACATGACAGAAAGAGAAGCTAAAAACTATGTACAAAAAACTATATTTGAAAAAAGGATGCTCTCGACATTAATTTCTTCAATCTAAAGACTTCCGGATCTGTAAAACCTGATGTGACTTTATTTCTAATATGATATCTTGCAGAGAAATAAAATAGTCTTATATTTGGGAAATATGTCTCAATTTTTTCCCCTCTAAATCCTTTCGTTTGTTCTAGAAAAGTTTTGAAGGATTCAGCAGTGTATCTTCTTTAGTGTTCATTTTCGACACAGACACTTCACTGCTATCAGAGAACCAGCTCTCAGCATCACTGCTATCCGACATTTCTTTTCTCTCATTGACCATTTTGCTAGCCTGCTTACTGGCCTGTACAGCAGTTGTCACATTTCTCCGTTTACTTCGCCTCTTTATCGGGGCTGAAGCCTCCAACTCCATCAGCTCCTCTGTCTCACCAGTCTCCCCCTCCACCCCAGCTCCAAAAACCGATTCTACACTTTTCCGTCCTTCATTCTGTCCGTCCACCTCTCCTTTCCTTTCCTGATCCCCACACACTAAATGCTCCTCATCACCCTTCACCCTCTCTTGCTCTTGCTCACCATCTCTGTCCACCACCTCACATACACTATCACCACCATTCACCTCACTACCACACAACACCGTGCTCCCATCCTTTTCCAAACACACACTCATTTTCAAAGCATCCACATCGTCCACTACTGATCTCTCAACACCTTCTGTGAATTCCTCTGCAACGAGCATTTTCGCCATCACCACAGTTGCCCTCTCTGCACCGGCAGCGGGCCTCCCCGCTGCGGATTCCTCCATCGTAACCGTGGGCTCCGCCGCGGATTCCTCCGCCGCAACTGCGGGCGCTCCCGCAGCTTCACCAGGTGGGCTCCCGCTGCTGCGCACTCGGCGGGGCCGGCCCTGCCCTGTCGGGACACATTTTAATAATGTGACCCTCCTGACCACAACCAAAGCATTTCATGTTAGAAGATGTTGCAAAGAGTACATAATCAAACTCGTCTAATCTAACATGAAAACGCAGGTTAAGTTCCTCGTCACGTCGATTTACTATCATAAATAGTTGTCTCCTGTGAGAGACAACATCCTTAAGCAAAGGTGATTTACACCCCGACGGAACTTTTTTTTTATCGGTGACACCACTTTACCGTGCCTAGACAGTTCTTTAACGAGAAACTCATCACTAATAAACGGAGGCACGTTTGACAGAGTTACCTTTGTTGCTGGTATTGAGAACGAGAATCTCAATCAATGAATCATAATTTGTATTGACACACGGAGCATAAAATCAGCCAAGAAAAGCATTCAGACTTTACTTATTTTATTAACTTTCAGCGCTGAAAGGAGACGCTTTACCATTACATCCGAGAAGAGTTTCTAAAAAAGTCTGTGCAGCGTCTGAGGAGAAGGAGGAGGGCAGCTGATTATATGAACTGAAGACACTCCCTGAAATCACACCATGTCTCTGTGGCCTGATAAGTTTCTGTTTCTCGTGAGAAATGGACCTTGGTGTCTAACAGAATCAAAAATGTAACTCTTTACTATGGGCCCTTTGTATAACAGCGTGTGACTCTTTCTCGGCCTTGGTAAAGCATCTCAACACTGGTAACGTGAGTGGTGACACTTGCAGAAACAAACCATCTACAGAAACGTCCACCTCAACCAAACGTTGAGCCTGCTCGACCTTTTCGACAAACAAGACAACAGCACCATTCATCCAAGCTACCGACTTGATGGAACCATGCCCGATCACTTCCCCAACCGCCAAACAAACTTCCTCCACGCTACACAGAGAACCGGCACCCACCTTGACGCCATTCCACGTGGCAGCGGAGAAAGCCCCACCACCAGACACCATGGCGTCGTCAGACCCCGGGCAGCCAGGCACGCCTGACGGCCACAGCCGAACCCAAACAAAAACCCCTTAAAACGTGACAAAACTAACACAAAATCACATCTAAACAATTAACATAAACACCCAGTGAAAAAACAGTAAGAAAAAACACAAAGATAGTCGTTAAACACTCGCTCTCACTCTCGCTCTTCTTCCGCTCTCCACTCACCCTCCTCTCACACGAAGAAGAAGAAGAAGAAGAAGAAGAAGAGCTGCCGTCGATACAGTTGCAGCCAGGCATGATTTAATGTTACACAATACAGTTTTAGCAAGTTGCTCAAAGTCTAAATTGGTATTGTTGTGATTGTAAGGTGTAAATGTGACCGGTGGACATTTGCGCTGTGTGTTATGTGGTGATCAGACAAACCACAAGACATCAAGTCTGGGTTTGGAGGCGGTCTCCATTTATTTAATCTGTCAATCGGGAGATATTAGCATTAACACCTAGCATGTGCTCCAGTTCTCCAACCCGATCTATACAAAATAATAGTTAGTATGCATCAAATGTTATAAATGTGTAATAGCAACTCAAATGAAAATATCCAAACACTTATAATGAATACAGAAGGAAAAATAAACATTTGAACAATATAAATGAAAGGATTACAATGGATTATAAAACTTGCCTCTCCCCAGTGGAACGAATAACAAAAGGGAAGAGGAAATTAATAACTTTATATTTATAATAGTCCTGGAGGACCCTGAACAAAAGAAGAAGAAAATAAGGCGGAGTTAGAGGACCAAACTCCTTATAGCAGACACACAGGAACACAACAACAGTCAAGTAGAAGCAGGCAAATACACGAAAGAACACATTTTGTGGAAATATACAGCTATTAATGTAGACCCAGTTACATAAAGTTTAGCTTTGACCAAACGCCCCCAAGGAATCCCAGTGACCCCCTTTTGTAAAAATTTCAGCCAGCGCCCCCTGCCGTCCTCTGAACGCCCCCCAGGGGCGCAGTACCGCCCACATTGAGAACCGCTAGGCTAGCACATGACCAATCACTAATCTGGAAGTCCCATAGGATCATTCTCTAAAACGTTGGAAGGTTATTCCCATTTTGATTGGTGGCTCCTGTTTGTATTGATGACAGATGTTTCTATAGACGGTATCAGTCACTTTTTTATAGTGTTCCATGTATTCCTTTCCTGCTGGTAGCTAACACCACACTGTGAGATTCTGGATTGTTTCTGGGTTTTGTTTGCAGAACCTGCACCTGGGATCAGACCTGGTAGAGATTAACTTCTTGCTCCGGGCCTGTGTTGCCATGATCAGTGTTTCTGAAGAGTCTGATTCTTCAGAGCTCATCATAGCATTGAAACAGCACTTGTGAGAGTTACAAAATATCAACACTATCAGAAATATGAATAGAAATTAAAACGGCTAATGTTGAATTTCTGAATGGATTTATCAAAATTCTTCATGTTTGTAATGAGTTAACACCTGAAGTCCTGAGCTCAGTGCCTCTGACATGATTATTAAACTATGTCTCGATTTGGACCACCAGCCAATATTAATAATGAGAGGTCAGGTCAGGACAGCTTGCCTGTTTGCCCACACCCAGGCAACATAGAAGACAACCTTCTTCACAACTGCGGCATATTCTAAACAATGATCTGACTTTTCACAACCTTCTACTCTTATTGTAGCTTTTGCTGACTTTTTGTTTTGCTTTTACCAGCATTCTCAGCTTAGTTTGTGTTTATATTAAACTTTGCTCATCTTAAAACCACTTTTACCATCGCTGCTGACTAAGAAAAACAGATTATCAAACTTAAGTTAATCCTGGCAGTCAGAGGAACCGCTAGGCTAACCGCTGTTTGTCGTGACCACTCTAAACTTAAATGTTTTCAGAGAAATGATAACACTTAATTATGGAATAATTTGACATGCAGGCGTATGTTGAAGCAGTAGGCCTACATTAAGCATAACATTTTGGCTAGCTATGAGTAGCTTTGGGATTTGTACCTGCATGTTTTTCCATGTTGACCACAGGAACCAACTGTTCCCTGTCACACTGATGAACTAAATAACAAGCACATGTCATATTAGTGTAAGGCATCCAGGAGAACATCCTGTTGTCACAACACGACATATTTTGGAACGGAATCGCAATAAATATGAGTGACAACTATGATCATCCTAGCATCCTGTTGCGATTCCACATGCTGTCTTGTATTTTTACATCTGGGAGGGAATAGAGCACCTTCATGTTGCCCACTTGGAGTTTTCTTCATTCTTTTTGCTTCTAATATTCAACGACAGAAAGTACAGAGTTTACTTTGTAAAAAGAAAGTTCTTCAATTATACTATTCGAAGAGTAACATCTTCATTTCAATTAATTTGCAAACACTGTCTTCCATGCCTTGGGTTTTGCTTTCTTTTGACAAACAAATTTTAATTTCAAAATGCAGTTTTCACATAATAATCCCCTTTTTAAGGGAAATATCTATCCAAGCATACCTGGCCTTATGGGAAATGACTGTATTACTCAACTTTTAGATAAATCAAAAATTAACTGTGATAAGTCACATTGTTTAGCTTGAGTGTCACTTGGCATACAAGTGACACTCAAGTTTTATTAACAAGTAATTTAAGAAGAGCCTGTCCAACAACATGAAGCGAAAAAGCAACAATTTAAATACAAGATGGGAAACCAAGTCATCGAAATCTATCTGTCTGGATAATATAACGAAGGACATTTATAATATTCCAATGGTCAACAGTGAGAGCAATTATCTGAAAATGGGAACAGGTGTCAACCAAACTTATTCCATGAGTACATCGGCAACTCATCTCAGAGGATACACAAGAATTCAGAACATCTAAAACAATGTAGGTCCTGTTCGAGTCAACTGAGGTCAATCTTCAAGATTTTACAATGAGAAAGAGAGCGAGCACAAATGGCATCCATCAGAGATTTTAAGTCCAAAACTACTGCTGACCACAAATACCACTGAAGCACATCTGATGTTTGCCAAAAAAAGACCAAAAAAATCTTGACAGTTAGTAAAACTTTGGGGAAAATTTTCTGGGTCTAACAAGACAAATGTGGAATATTTCGGTGGCCGTGCATCACATCTAGTAAATAAAAGCATTTTAGATAGCTGAGCATGGTGCTGGTGCTTCAGAAGTTGCTGCTTCAGGACCTGAGCAACTTGCCTGTTACAGTGAGAAGTGTGGTGTGGAAGGAAAAAAGTCAGTAAACTTGGCTGTACAATAATCAAAGCTAGCTTGTTAGGCCTCCAGCATAGTTCACACACAGTTCAAAATGGCAGCTTTCCAATCAGTCAGACTCTTATTTGCAGTCCACCGATATACTGGTTATGCCTGCCTTGTCAATTTAAACCCAGTTAGATGTAGCTTTCCAGCTACACCTAACGTTAGACAGGTCCCATACCAGAAAACAGCTCTGTATTGGTACCGTGTTGTATCACATGCTATAATACAATCTAATTTAAGTACTCTCAATGGGAAAATTCAATAAAGCAAAATGTTGTTGCCTACTCAGCCAAAGAACAATGTTCAGCTCTCTTGGCACTTTTGCAATAGCAGAATAAACTCTAATCCAATCAAAGCTTCAGCTACAGTTTCATTTTCCAAATAAGTGCATGCAGCTTCTTCTCAAATGGTGGAGGGCAGAAAATATGGTTTCAGTCCTGACTGACTGTTGGCTTCACACTGAGTTAGTCCTAAAAAATATGCAAAGTACATGTTGCAGGGACAAGCTCTTCTTCAACAGCAACTCCTGCACACTGCACTTAGCGCTTTTAGCATTGAATAAGCATTCAAGTAACGTCTGTTGAGGAATCATCTTGTATAAAGCACCATCTGTGCCGTGTCGCCTGTCTTTTCACAGCTGATGTGAACATTGAGTCATAGACATACTAACTAGTAACACAAAAAAAGCTTAGATCTGCAAAATAGCATGGCTGTCATCAGTAATCAATTCTCACTTGGAAGGAGCCACAGGGGAAGCATTTTTTCTAACAATTTGAGGCAGATTCTGGAATGAATTGACATTGCTGATGAAAACAGGCAAAGTAGATAGTAGAGGTTACATGTGGCTCCTTTCATACAGACAAGGTCATAAATAAGAGACGAGTACAAAGAAGAAAACCATATCAGGGTCTGTGGGAACATCTTTAACCCGTCTCCTAAGCTATCAAATTAGCAGTTTATCATCCACCTTGTCATCTTGCCATATTTAAATGAATTCAAATGAGGAGAAAAAGGCCAGTGTAGGGTGGGACTCTGGAAAAGTAATCAGCAGATCTATGATAATGAGATACTGTGCTGCAAAACTCTAACTCAGACTCAGAGCCCAATGCTTGTGATTAGCACCAGCAAGTAGCACGACCCACACATCCATTGATTAGAAGTGAACAGCATGCAGCTTCATTTGGGTCAGTAAGATTATGGAAAGGAAGCCTAAACATAAAACTTAGACTTTTAACTGCACAGCAGTAGTGACAGTTTCAAAAGAACAATGTCAGAATTATTGAGGAAGTCGTCATAAGAAATGGAAATTTCTTTCAATTTTCTCAATCTAAAAAACAAAACCACAAAGGATCAAATGTTATAGTTTACATAAAAAGCAACCAGCAAAGAATTAGAAGAGCATTACTTATATAGTTACATGGATCAAGATTGTGGCATTGGAAAACATTACAAAAATGATGAGATATCTAAATACCCAAAATATTGCAATTTTAATTTTATCTCAGTTAGTTGTAGTCTGCTTCTACTTCGGTCAGTTTTTTTGTCGTATCGCACATGTGGTCCTACTGCTACATTACTATTCCTGTTGACACATATCTTTGGTTTGGCCATAATTATATTCTTTTGTCCAGGCTGATTTTTGGGCAAGTTTTGGTTCAATCTAGTTCTGATTTCTGCCTGGATTTCACTACTTGCTTGGCGTGTGGTTTGAAGCTTAGTTCCTATTTTTACCCAAAGAAATGGAAAAGAAAAATTCTATAGTAAAATAAAAACTTCACATCACAAATGCAGGATGTGAATACATTTCATTTCACAGAGTCATTTCATTGGAAGCAGCTGTCTGTCTTATGAGTAAGACAGACAATAGCTTGGTGTCACCTGGAATCTGACTGATGTCTTCATCAGATCTGACGGATGGGTTGACAAATGACTGACATCCCATCTGGAAGGCAGACTACAGGGAGGGGTAAAGTGACTGTGTCTTTTATATTAAAGCGTTACCAGCTCACAAAGTTGAAGCTTTAAATTCCCTTGTTTAGTAAATCCAGCAGGCAGCTGCTTTAAATCTGTTTCATGAACCTATCAGGGAGCAAACCAGTGGTGCAGGGGTTAATGATGCCTTCTCTCACTGGTCAGGCTGTTCTGAATGTCTCCAAGCACTGACTAGTTTATCCCCAAATCTTGCCCAAAGACATGTTGAACTTTATTACTGAAGATAAAAATGATCTATATCACTTCTACACAATTTTCTAATGCAGCTATACTATTCCAAAAGAAATAGCTTTAGTTTTGGCTCATTCCTTGGAACGCATCTTTTGTACCACATTCAGTTTTGTAGGTTAACTTGACCTTACACACACTTCCAACTCTACCCACTAGTTTTCTATGAGACAAAGATTACTCCAAAACTTTGTTGTACTTAGGTCACTTTGTAACAATTATGCTTTGTGAAACATATTTCACTTTGATAATAAACATGACATCTTGCATGTAATGTCATGACATGTACCACCCCTAGTATTTAAGCAGCATTCAACTTCCATGGATCACAAATCAGGATCAAACTTCCAGAAAACAGCAAAACTGCTGAAACATTTTAAATCCAGACTCAAAACCCACCTGTTGAGAGCCGCTTTTGAACCATAATAATTGACCAACATGATCGAGGTGTACTGGTGTTTTTAATGATGGCACTCCACAAAATGTTATCTTTGATACTGGTTTCTTAAATTGGTGACCATATGTTGTTGTTATGACTTTTTATTTTTATGACATAATGCTCTTTGAATTTCCTTGTTGCTGAAGGAAGTTCAGTAACAACCGAGCCACAATGTTTGATTGCCATTGTGACCCATTCTTTAGTAGAACTAAATTCTCCTTAGGTATGATAATGATGGCTGTTTGTCCTCTCTGTCTCTGTGTTGCCCTGCAATGTTCTGGAGACCTGTCCAGGGTGACCCCGCCTCTCGCTCGTTGACCACTGTACATGGGCACCAGCACCCCTGGTGACTCCACAATGGCAAACGTTTTATGCTTTGATGTGTGAAAGGGGTGTATGTGGGTGTGTGTGTGTTTGTGTATACCAGACAGTCATTTTAGTGCCCTTAAACACAGAACCTTGAAATACCAAAGAAATCCTTATCATCTATACAACCTAGTCATCTGAAATTGCAGAGTTATCAATTATGTTTCATGACTGCACTCTAGAGGAACGGTATTCCGGTATTCTCAAATCCTAATCTTGTCAGCACTATTACGACCATAATCATCCACTTCCGTGAGTTGTGAAGTTCTGCTGAAGAAATACATCCAGTTTTGACACGTTCTGACAACGTGTCTCTCCGTTGGTGAGAAAAAGTCCTGTAAACACTGTTACGCATGAGGGCGCACAGAGCCTGACTTTGACGCAGCAAAGGTGTACACATTACGCGTGGTTACGCATCCAGCTGGTGGATTCATGTCAAAACAAACCCCAAAATGCCTTATATCCTTATGACAATACAGGTGTTGGCTACACATCGGTGGCTTTAGATTTAGTTTCCGAGTTGACCAGTCAGGAATATTCCAGAAAGAATACAGGGCATGTCAAAATGAGCTCAAGTCACTCTCTGGATATTATTGGCTCGGTAAATGTCATTTCATAACATTATTGGTCGAATTCGGTGTCAATCAAAAAAAAAAAAAAAAGGGCTCTGGGCTGCCCAATAAAAGTGTCATATTGGACACCGGCAGAGTTTAAAGAGGAGAAAAAGGCAGAGAATTCAGACAAGCTAGATTTGTCCCATGGATGGGACACCACTAGTTAAGGGGTTAAAGATAATCAGCCAACCATAATGCAACTTACGAATGATTTAATTTATTAAGGGAAAATATCTCCTAACTAAAAGTATTTGAATCACCTTGTAAACTTACTAACTGGTTTAATTGTTTCTATCCTATCTGACCTAATTCCAGACATTAAATAAGCTTCTTCAAAACCTGTGTTCTTTTTCAGGCAGTCAGAAGTGAATTTGTTCGTCAGCTCATTGTCCTTCTGTCTAAATCAGGGTACAGGGAAGCGTAAGTTCATGTTTCCTCAGCTACAATAAGTCTTCCAGGTAATGAAGAGAAAGTAACTCAACACCATTACACTAGCACCATCACATTTGTCTGTAGTTATAAGTAGTTATAATATTTGTTTTTGTTTCCTTAATACTTTTATTTTTCATCAGATTTAATAGAAGGCCTACTTTGAAAATCTTCCATTTTCTCAACTAACAAAATATTTATCCAAAATATTAATTATTTTCATTATTAGTTTTACGTTTTTTGCTGTAAATTAAAAATTACAAGTACAAAAAGCTTCTGCAAAAAAAGGGAAGTCATGCAAAAATGTTAGATATATGCAAGTTTTATATATATATATATATATATATATATATATATATATATATATATATATATATATATATATATATATATATATATATATATAAACGCTAATAAATTAAATCCAGAGATCGACAAGAGAAAACCTACATGTGGCGTAAGAATCTGCCAGCAGAAAACAGAATAATATGTTCTAGCCTGGTAAAATTCCCCTGACAAATTATTTCAATTCCAGCACATGATTATGTGATTTTATAGATGTTAGGTTTAATTCACATTCTCTTGTAAACAAATGGCTCAGACATAGTTTTAAAAACAGCTCCCACTCTCTATATAGCTTATATAGCGTAATTGAGAAGGATCATTGAAGCTTGTAGTACAATAATTATAACTGATTGTATCTTTTCCTCCAAAGCAAAACCTTAATGATGAGTTAGAGGAGCAGTGAAGCTCTATGCAGCTCATCCAGAATTGTCCAAAGGGACTCAGCATGACAGAGAACATAATAGCTTCAACCAGCTTCTCCACCCTGAAAAGGCGCAGGACAACCATATTTCATTTGTGCTTCCTCCTAGTCTCTTCCATTTTCCTTTATATCCTGCAGTAGTGGAGAGTGATTTTTCAGCACCAGTCTTTAAGGTTTTCTCTACACATTTAATTTTACATTGAATCTTTGGAAAGTTTTAGAAATGCAAAGTAAGAGTTGTGGCAAGAAATCCTAGCTTAGTTTGATTTAGAGACTCAAGGCAACACTTAAGTCTCAAAGGGATGCACTCCACCCTGGAGATCTTTCTAAGCTACTCTCAGCAGTGTGAACACAGATGTTATGATTTAATCCAGACCAAAAGTTTAGGATGTTGCAGCAATGTGTCACAAACTTAATAGCTGTTGTTTTTATATAATTTCAGAGTTGTGACATAATTAGGCCCGAGCAGCTAAGCGCTGCGAAGGCCTATTGTAATCGTAGTGTTTATTATTCTTCACTATTATTCTTCCGCCAAATAAAATGGCTTTTTGGGGGCTTTATCATATTCAAAAACTCAACAAACTTGGCGGACGCATCAGGTCTGCGTGAAAATTACGTATTTTAAAGTCCCCGGAAAAATCACTACAGAAACGACTCAAGGGCGCCACCTAGCAAATTTCAAAAGACCCTTTCCTATTCACTTACTTTATCGTAGAGACTTGAAATTCGGTACACTTGTAGAGCTCCCCAAGACACTCAGAATTTACAATTAATGTCATAGTGCAAGTATCACAGAATGTCGGCCATTTTGGATTGAAGTTCCGATTTTGACCCGATTTTGGACGTTTACAGGGTTCGCATTTGATCGAACTTGTCCTAGGGATTTCGATCGATCGGCTTCAAACTCGGTCAGATCGTTCATAAGGCATGGCCGATCCAAAGTTATCACAGGTTTGCGTTTTTTTTTTTTCTAAGCGGAGTTACCTGGGGTAAAAGTTCACCTAGTCGCCATGAAAAACAAAACGGTTATAACTTTTACAAAAAAACTCACAGCAGCACCAAACTTTCAGTGATTGATCATCATCGGGTCCCCTACAATACCCAATGGTCAAATGATGACGTCGCTTAGGCCACGCCCCCTGAGAACAGGAAGTGTCATTTTTTACTCTAAACGGTCGCTATCTGACCCCTTTGACCTAATCAACATGAAACTTTGTCCATTAACTTAGAAAGGTACCTGCGAAAAAATTAAGCCTTCCCTTTATATTTAATCAGCAGACTTGATATAAAGTACTGCCATAAATTTGTTCATCCCTCTGTTGTTCATACTCATTGGTCCTTGAAGGATTTGGGTGGAGGGGATGGGGTTGGATTGTAACTTCAGCGAGAGGTCGACTACACCCTGAAAAAGGCTGTAGTTGTGTTCATCATAGGGCAACACTTTGTCCATATTCTGCTAATGTCGAA
The DNA here is from genome assembly GCF_051168715.1 of Poecilia mexicana. Lineage (NCBI taxonomy): Eukaryota > Metazoa > Chordata > Actinopteri > Cyprinodontiformes > Poeciliidae > Poecilia > Poecilia mexicana. Next base: position 1,176,293 of record NW_028263390.1, on the reverse strand, counting down.
AAAACACAATTTTGCCACAGTGGTGTTTCCACTAATAGAAACATGAAATTAAAATTACATGAGTAAGCTTGCTCATAAGTCATTAAAAATTATGGCACTGACAGATGTAAAAAGTAACATGAGATATATTCATAATTTAGCCATGATGCTAGCGCTCATCATCTATCAGCCATCAGAGGAAATGTCAGCATCTCATTCAGATGTTGGAGTAAAAAGCCTCTTATACTTGGGAGCGACTACATATGGGACTTGAATCAAGGTGTGTTGGCCACTCTACAGCATTTTGTCTTTAGATGTTACTTCAATGTGCATGATGTCTTATCAGACCATATCACACGTCTCTGATGACAATCTTCATCATTTTGTTTAACAAAAACTGTAATAAGGTTTTTTATGTTGCTTTTGGAGAAATTGCTTCTTCATCTCTAAGTGGCATTCCAACCCATGTAGGTAAAAGGACTTGTTTTACTGAGGATAGTCCCACTCTCTTACCAGCTTCAGCCCAAAATCCTCCAAAGGTATAATGCTTTTGTTTTGATGATGATATGCTGATTTTTCCACTCAAACAGGCTAATCATCTTTTCGACTCAAAATTTGTCTCATTCACTGTGATATTTGGACATTCGATGGCTGTTTGTAGATGTGTGCAAATGTAGAAATGAACAGCTGAATGTAGCACTTTATGGAATGACCCTGACTTGTAGAGGTTCAAAATCCTCTTGGCTGATTTCTTTCGATTTTTTGTTTCATGTATTGCTTTAAAATATATCCAAATGTTGTAAATTAGCCTATCACTAAGTCATGGCATCCACAAACTGCATTGTTAACTCCTTGTACTTTTCAATCCCATTGAATACATCTTCCTGTTAGTGAAAATAAAACTACAGTCTTCAACATATAGTGGAATAATCTGAAATAAAATGAATTGTGTAGTTAAACTTAGAGATATGTCAGTGAATGCGCCTGGTAAACGCCCACAACCTCATTGTTGTTTAATATTAGAGGAGCATTTCTATTTGCTTCAGTTTATATTTTTTATTTATAGAAATGCTGATGCTTGGATTTACCCACAAGCCTTCGGGGACTGTATCAACCAGCTTTTTTGTAGTATTGTGAACGTCCTAAAACAAATGGGTATCTCACCAATAACACCATTTTTCATTATCATTACTCACTGGTCTAGAGGGAGTGCTTAAGCAGGATAACTTTAAGGCTGCAGAAGTGGTTTGTCTAGCAGGTTTCTGGCTAATATCTTTCTTTGGAATGCCTCATTAAACTCTGTCTGCATTGTTAATACATCTACATTGTATCATCTAAGGTCTTGCAGTCGAAGCTACTTAAAAGTCTGGTTGTAATGGTCTCGCTAAGGTGTCTTGTAACCATCAGCTAACCATCAGCCAAACTCCTTTTACACGAGTCAGGATTAACATCTTCCTTTATTGTCATGCAGAATGGAGTGAAACTGCCAAAACACAAATATCTCAGAATGAGCCCAGAGCAGCAAACAGAAGTGTTAACATTCAGTTTCATACATTAAAAGTATAACAAATGATAGAACACTTAGGTCAGAATGCTATGAGCTGCAACGCTACATAACGGCCTAAGAAAACTTAGCAGCCTGCTAGTTAGCAATGATGTAAAACACTTAAATCGCCCGCTGGTATTTTCAAACTGATTAAACATAAATTCAATAAGCAAATTACTTCTCATATGTTATAACATATTGTTTTGATGTAGCAACTTACAGGCTTTGCGTCGAAGAACCCGTAACTAAAATGCGACATTCATAAAAGACTAGTGTTCATCTGGTCTACTAGCAAACCACAGTACTGACTAAACAACACAAAGGTAAAAGCAGTTCCCCAAACGTCCAACAGATGGCAGCAATATGCCACGCGAAACAAAACACCCACAGTTTACAGGACACTGGTTATTTTCTCCCATTTCATTATTTGCATTATTTGAGCCAGGTCGAAACTGATAACAACTAATCTGTTACTTTACTTAGTCAGGGTAGAAAAGGGAGTCCTCTAAGTATATTCCCTTCTTAAAATCATGTTGAATCAAAACTTAGCATTTTGAACTGTATAAGATGTGTATCTTATACATTTTGTGAGTACATCTTGTCTAAAGTGTGTGTCTGTCACCATTTTATTAATTAATTAATTTCAGAAATATATCATGCCCAGAAGACCAGTTAGTCTGGGAGTTAAAGTTCTTAAGGATTGCCAGTATTATTAAGGAAGATGATCAGATTTTTTAAATATCCTCATGGTATTTGTCTCCCAGTGGGAACTGCCAAAAGACATTTGTCACAACAAAGCAGGTAAATGTAAAGCTAACAGCTTAACATTGAGTACTCACTCCATCTTCAACCATGGGAAAAATCATCAGCTCAGATAACTTACACTATCAGACTGTAACCTGCCATTGATCAAGCCCCATTAGGTAAGTCAGATCATAACATTGTTTGGCTTGAACAGGATCATAAGTAACAGAGTTATAAATGATCCACAAGCAAATTCAAATTTCAAAAATCCTTTATTGATCCCAAAGGAAAATTAAATGTTATTTTAACTCACATTAATTCAAGTTGTTCAACAAGTTATTGTAGATAGTGATGGTTGTTGGCATCAATATCTACACTGACTGAAGATGCTCTATTTTACCAAGACAGTCTCATGAAGAGGATTATCAAGGTTTCTGTCTCGTTCCCTGAAGGTCCTTTATTCTTAACAATTCCTTTAGCTCACCGGTAAGTCATGGTTTATTATTAGGGAAGCATCTCACTGTTCTGGTGGGGATGGTGTTGTCCACACAGATGTTTATATAGTCGGTCGAACACTCAGTCATGGCATTAATGCCATCTCCATGTGGCTGGCAAAGAGAAGTCAATCAGTTGCATTCCTGTAGGGATTTTTCTGCTTCCTTTGACCATTTTCTAACCGTAAATTACTAACAGGTTATCTCTTAGCGATTGATATTGAGAGCAGAGATTAACAAGATTGTGGTCTGATTTCCTCAGAAAAGGTCTTGGTTTGGAGACATATGAATCCTTGACATTAACAACCTTCCAAACAATTGCTCCTACAGAGATTCACAATTTTGTTATTTTTCTGTTAACTAAACAATTGCTGTTTGTCAAAAAATATAACTACTTAAAAAATGTATATCTTTTGTTATATTTTTCACCCATAGAGGTTGCCATTGTTTTACCTGCGCAATGCATGCTGGGTTGATGAAGTGGTTGGGTTCGTTCTGTACTGGAATCCATAGAGTAAAAACAGGAAGGCTCACTTTACCTAAGTTGTTTATCATGTTGCATTTGGCTGGTGTAAATTTAGACAATGTCACTATTGGCTGTAATTAAATAAAAAGAAATAGTGAGGTGACTCTGGATCTCTTCCCACTTGAAAAGATAAGAAATAGCTTCAGTTGCATTGCACGCATGGGTTCTTTCTGAGTAGGTTCTCTGTATATGTGTTTCCATTAACCATGTAATTACTCAAATTGAAATTATAAAAATAGATTTACTTAATTAATATTTGCAAAATTGCAATGTGTAAAACTACAATTCAAAAACTTTTTTTGCATCACACGAGTCACGTGATCAACAGCCGGATGTTATTCCTGGCAGAAAAGATGAGGAAGACTATAGGATGAAGTAGTGGGAGGTTAATAGTTTGACTATAGTTTTTCTTCTGACAATGTGCAGCTGGCTCCATCAGAGCGCTCACAGATTCAAACAGTTCATAAAAGTTGTGTCATTCGAACATGCTGAATGACACTGTAAAATTACCACCTACAATTTCACCAAAACGCCGCTTAAGACATCGGTGCACTAAGAGCAGAAACAATGTGTGCCAGCCAGATGGCCTGGCTCATTCAGGAGGAATGGGCCCAAAGTCTGGGAGAACACCCAAAACATCTGACACAAGTCATAACATTTTGAATTTACCAAATATTTGAAAAATACCTCTTATCTTATAAATCTGAAGTAATTAACAATTATCTGCTAAATGCTAGAATACTAGGACAGAATTTTAACTTTTATAAAACTAAAGGAGTTGTTGTGATCCGTTTTTTTCTGTGTAGTTATTTTGAGGTTTTATGTGTTTAGTCCTTTTTCCCTGTGAGTCTCTGTCCTGTCTTCCCTGTTTGTTCCCAGCTGTTTCTAGTTCCCTGATTACCCTCTGTGTATTTAAGCCCACCTGCTGTCTATGTCTTTGTTGGATCCTTGTCATTGGTAGTTCGTCTAACATTGTAGATGTCAGTGGTTTGTTTTCACAGTTGAACTGGTTAAGTCCTGTGTTAACTTAGCTCTTGTGTTTTCAGTCTGTTGTCAGTAGCTACCAGTGTTAGTGTTAGCCTCCGCTCACTGTGCTGCCTGCTTGGGACTGTATTGAGCTGCATTCTTCATTAAACATCCACCTTGACTTCTACTTGGGTCTGCTCGGCGTTCACTCTCACCATCTCCACCCCCCCAATCATGACAAGGAGAAGTGAAATCAAATCTCAAAATTTAGATATTGCTTGAATTTCCTTTAGTGAAACACTTCTACAAAATATTCCATGGACACATTTCTCTGAGCTAAAACTAACATGACTTGTTTTAAGTGTTTTTGTCAATAAAAGTCAAGTGGGGTGCAATGGAGGTAGAGTTACTGTCCACTACCGTCCTCAGTTCATGACCTGCAGTGTGCCTCACTGAGCCACAAATACAACACTACTGCCTGGTTATTTATTAGTAGAAATAGAAGAGGAAGCCTTTATGGGGGAAAATAACTTACAACTTTACCAACACAAACCCGAACTGACAGCTGGATGCAGTTCTTTTAGTATTATGTGTTAAAGTAACATCAATTCTTGTAAAACTATCAACATTTTTAACACATTTCAGTTCTTGTTTAGAACTGATGTCAGTCTTCCTAGTGGTTGTAACAACCTCCTCAGCAAGTCAGTGTTCTGCTTAGTCCTTCTAATGAGCCATCATTTGTGTGTAAAACCAGGGAGAAAACTAAAACATGCAGGATGCTGGCCCTTGAGGACCGACTTAGGACCGACTTTGGACACCCCTGGTATAGTTTATTCAGTTCAGAATCCTTCTGATTGAGCGGAGCAAAGTGGAAATAAGCCATCAGCTTTCCCTTTTCTAAGCAGGTTATCTAACGCTGTAACGCTGCCCAGATTGACCTCCTCCCTAAGCATGCTGTACATCCAGACCCTATCTGGTCCCCATCGGCTAATTCCTCACAGGTTGCTGTTTTGTCTCTCTTTCGCCGTAGAAACAAACAGGAGTTTTCCCACAGAAGGAGGGCTTTCAGTGCTTAGATCAAAATCAAGACAAATGAAAATAAAATAGAACAAAACAATGCACACATCCCTGTAGCACATTCTGTATCACTCCATCTCAGTATGTGAAACATCTAAAACATACAGAGAAAATATTTTCGGAGCTACTCTATTAATATGACTCTAGTGATTGTTGGCAGCCAGGGCCAGCCCAGGCATAAGCAAACCATGTAGCAAACCCAGAGCCATCAAGGGGCCCCCTCAGTGGAGCTGATTGTTTGTTTTTTCTTTCTTTTTAGTAATAATTTCTATGTCATATCAAAAACACACAGTTTCACTATGAAGTGATTTGTTTTTACAATAATATATATTTGATAATGTCTGTAGTAGAAATCATTATTTTATGGTTAAAAAAAAAAAATTGTTCTTGGGGCCCCCTGGTGGCCACGGTGGGTACCGCACGCTTTGCCGGTATCATGAACAGAGCATCCAGACGTCCAAAGCTCCGGTCATTAGTTAAGTTAGCAAAACAATGTCTCAAAAAAGGACTTATCCTTCAGGGAGGGAGAAAAGAAAGAGGAAGAACAGAAAAAGACAAAATAAAGGTTTGTTTTAATGTGCCTTGGTAATGTAAAAGATTTGTAAAGCTGCTAGTAGAAAATTAGCTTGATAGCAACCTGGAACGGTCCAGTTCAACAGCCAAACATTTATGCTAGGGTCTTTATGTTTGTGTGAAACTGAGTTTAAACTTTAAATGGGATGATTCTCATGGTTGGCTCTGTATGTTTCTGAGGTATTTATGGCTTCAAAACACCGTGTTTGATAACGTTTGATAACAATAATTAAAACTTCTCATTATTTGACATTGTCTAGCAAAATGTTTTTATGTTTTTATATCAGGCTTCATAGCTGCTACATCAATGAGCTGCTCTTTGGTGTAGTTGGGGATATGTTGTTTGCTGCTGACCATAATCATGTTGTGGTTAAAACAAACATTATTTTTACATAAACTTCTAAGTTATGTGAAACTTCTGTTAAAATTATTTGAAGGCTCAGAATCAGTCCAGTACTGGTACCCATAGACATAATATAAGGATAGACGCCTCATGGACCGCTCTCGCCTATTGTCGCTGACGAGATTTAGGGCGGCCATCTTGGAGCGGTACTCCACTCCACTCAGCCTTATGTGTTTAGCAGGCACAATGACGTATCAGCGGATTTAATCGATCATAACACACTTTTTTGTTACTGTAAACCATATTCAAACATCTATCAAAGCAACATTTATAAACAATTGTATTTTTTAAGTATGTTTTTAATACATAGTTCATCATATTTAAATATGCTTAGTGGCTATAACAATAGAATAGGAATGGAATATTCTGATATCGATGTATGAAGAGCATATTACAAAGCACACATTAATAATGGCACAAATAAATAATGATTAATACTGAATTATATATATGTATATAATTGTATATATGTATATAACATATATATATATGTGTGTGTGTATATATATATATGTTTTTCAGCCGACGAGTCCAAAATCCGATGTGAGATTCATCCGTGCTGCAGTGAATCCGTCTCTCTTTATAGATATCCCCCTCTTCTTCCTCACATCGTGTCTTTAGGAAATTTTCAAAACAAAAACGGAAGATTTAGGATGTATCTTACTTTTGACAGAGTGAAAGAATATAAATAATAGTCTTTACCACCTGTGTAAACTTTGCCGGTGAATGTTATAACACATAATATAAGTTTTATAATATGTGTTATATTGTTTCATTTCTAATATAGGCCCTTGTGTCAGATAATCTAACTCAATGTTAGAGAATAATTAATTTTTTTAGATTTACGGAATCTCAGTTAGCCTTCATAGCGGGGCTGAACCCGTATTACACCAAGCACTGTAGCTAATATTAGCTGGTATCTCGCCGGTGGACATAAATACAGTAAAGTAATATTCTAATCACAATATATACACAATAATATGTCCATCTTACTTGTGAAATGTTGTCTGTGGAGCCCTCGCATCAATAATCCATCGACCAGAACAACAATATCCCTCAGTGCTGAGGCATCTTCTGCTGTTTTGATTGAGCAAAGTAGGAGGGTATACCGCTCCAAGATGGCCGCCGTATTTCCTGCGCCAGAGCGGTCCATGAGGCGTCTATGCTTATATTATGTCTATGCTGGTACCGGTCCACATTCTCAGGGGAGAAAGACTCACCTGGTATAAATTAAACTTTTAGCTGTTGGAGTTACGCTTAAGAGAAATTAATTTAATCATAGAATGTCATGAATATGTGTGTAGGGCTGCACCGATTGCAGTTTTCTGGCCGATCCCTGGTTACCGATCTTTAAAAAGCCTGACCTGCACATTTTGATTTTAGTTGATATGAATTTTTTTGTCTGAAATGTTGCTAAATATAACAAGAAAGTCACTTAGTTGGTAACAGTGGGGTGAATATAAATGTGCCTGTAAACGTGCAGACCTGACCTGGTGGGTCGGTCTGTCAGTCAAACCTCTCACTGCAGAGCAGAAGAGGACAGAGGCTGATTTATAAACCTTTGCTGATGAAGATAAGATCAGGGGATAAGATGGACTTCACATGTAAGTATTGGCCGGTCATGACCCCCCAAAATTAAGGAAATCGGCGCCCAGAAATCAACTGGTCCATAAATCAGTTGGCCAATAAATGTGCCTGTATTATACATAATGTAAACAGCACTGCCAGAGATGCAATAAGTTTATAGCAGGTGTGTGAATGATCTAATGATTGGACTGTTGATTGCAGCCAGTCCACATTGTTAGCAGAACTAGAGGGACCCAAAACCAAATTTTGCTTAGAGCCCCATGGAGGCTTGTGCCGGTCCTGTTTGCAGCAAATACACAGTTTTAATGAAAAGGGCAAAGAGCTGAGTGTGAATCTGCTGTGGTGACCTTAACTCTTGACAAGGATTATTATCTCTCCGAATGTATGGACAATGGTTTTACACAATAAAAATCTGTCATAGCGCAACTTTGTTGTAGTCACAACAATTTTATGGAAATAATTGCAATAAAATGTCAGTTTAAAATTATTTGCAATTTTTCAGAAAACTTGTGGTTATTTTACAGAAAAAGTGCAGCTGTTTTTATTGTACCAAAATATACAAATATTTGCAAAGCCACGGTGCATTTAATATAAAACTACCATATAACAGGAAAACCTATTTTTTGCTTTAGTAAAGAAAATTCTTCATTCGAATTCCTTGAGCTATGTTTTGTAGATCATTAAATTAAATCATTAAATTGACTAAATGTTAAAGCTTGAAGACTCACAGGTGAATCAGAAGCTAGAACTATTGACAGCATAGCAAACAGAGATCATTTAAATGGTAGAAGAGCAGGCATTGGAATGAAAAACAACATGCTCACAGGCAGGGGCATCGCCATATGATTAATTTTGTAATTGACAGGGCCCTGATTTTTTTATTTTTTTATTATTTCTATTAACAAAAAATAAATAATTAAATTGTGGAGGGCCCCCTGTTGGTCAGGGTCCCTAGAATTGTCATCACTTTTCCCCCCCTATAGCGCGCCCCTGTGGATTTCAGCCTGACTTTGTAATTTCTTCTGGATCCCATCTGGGATCCCATTCGTTGTAAGCCTCCTCACAGAAGTGCCACTGCAGGTGACATACTGTTGGTTCCGAAACCTTGCCTTCCCAGCTGGATGAATCTCACCCAAGGTTAAAATAAGTTTTTTTTCTGTTCTTTTTTCCATTTTCCATGTGCAGACCAACTGCAGCCTGAACAGCCAGACATAAACAAGTTTTAATCACACCTGAGCGAACTAAACCTCCTTGAGCTCAGCAATCAGATTACAGCCACTGGGCTCCGTTCTTGATATGGTATTTTGTATTTTTATCTTTTTATTATCTTTTATGTTCTTTGATAATCATTATTCTTTTTATTATCTTTTAACTTGTTCTTTGCTTTATAATTTGATATAAAACTTATTCTGCTCAGATTATTGTGCTCATACGGATCACGTGAACAGGGCGTGCTTGGCTCTGGTTGACTTGGGTTGGGCTCTGATTGGTCTGCTGGTTCGCGCTCTCGGCCCATGATTGGCTCATGGTCGGAGAGCGGCTACCTCTGATTCGATGGCTCGCCTGCAAGGATGGAGATGGCCACTCCCCCTTTCCACGCAAGCATCCCTTTGTTTAAGAGATAAAATATGAAAAAGCCCGCGGTTTTGGTCAGAGTCTGCTGTGGATCGCGTTCGAATGCCCAGCTACGTTGATGCTGCTGCTTGTCTCTAGGCCGAAGGCTCTCCGGCCAAGTTTCACGAGGTAAGCGCTGGTAACTTGAATGAATCGAGCATCACGTGTTTAGTCATAGAGTGTTTTGTACTGTATTCTGTGGGGAATAAATCGAGCATATTTGTTCTAGCAGTAACAGTGTTTGATGCATGTTATTTTGCTGTAATCTGTGGGGAAATAAATCGAGCACATTTAATTCTAGCAGAAACAGCGTTTGGTTTCGTTATTGCCGCCGATCTCCTTCGACCCTGATTTAAAATTTCATAAAACATTTTGGCGTCACGAACAGGATTTTAAAGGGGACTGCGGCAAATATGTTTAACATGTTTAAGAGAAAGAATAAAAATAAGAGTAAGTATGACGTTGGGAAAAAAGTTGAAATAATCCCTGGCTGGGATCAGCCTCACCAGGATGTAGCGCAGTGTTTGCGCGAGGGGGGAGGGCGACCCGAGCCGTGGGGAGATGCGCTGCGGGAAGCCGAGCCGCCGGAGTTGTTAGCTGTTTTGCAAAGCATTGAGGTGGAGGCCAAAAGCCCTGTTGCCGGATTGCAAAGGCGTATGTGGGCTTGCGCAGCCGCTTGGAAAAAGCAGCATGAGATTAATAAAGAAGCACAGGCGCAGCAGTTGAAAGACAGACAGGCCTTAGCCGATGCATTAGCCGCAGAATCGTCACATAAGCAACATGTGCAGCTGTTAAATAACCGGTTAAGGCAAATGACTGAGTTAGCTGAGAGAACTGTGGTTCAGGTAGCTGCACTGAAGAAGCAACAGAAACTTAGAAGGAAGCCCCGGCAGCCTTCGCCAAAAAATGTTCGTGCATTTGTTGCTGGTTTAACTGCAGAATGGGACCCAGAGAAATGGGATGGAAATATTTCGGGAAATGAGACAGATTATATCTGGGAGGAGGGGGAAGATGCTTGTGGGGGAACACCGAACACCCCCCTTCGCCCTCTGCTGGACCTGAGACCTGTTCGTCGCAGGAGGCAGGAACAACGACACCTACCGGATGTGCGACAACAGCGCAGGGACAATGCAGGACAGCTTGTAGTTGATGGTCAGGGAAATCCAGTGTATGACATGGTGCCGGCTCCTCAGCCTGATCCCATTTACCGTACCATTGTAGAAGATTACACACAAGAAGAAGTGTCACATCTAACGCGCAGACTGCGGCAGCAGAATGGGGAGCCGACAGATTTGTGGTTAGCACGGATGTTGGATGAAGGGGCCTCACAAGTGGAAATAGATGCAGTTGATGGGATGTCTTTTGCAGGATTGTCTACCGAGGGAGTAATAAATTCTAATTATCGCCAAGAGGTAAGACAAATGCCAGATACAGCATCATTGTTTGTGGTATGGGCGGCCGCCATACAAAACAAATACGCCGCGTTTACTGACTGGCCAGAAATCACTGGAGCTTGGATAACGCTAAGAGAATGTACACAGCGTTTGACTCGATTGTGTGTGAGAGATGCGTTGGTAGTGGGCATGGCTGATCAATATCAAGCCTTAGCAGTTCCAAAAGCCGTGCGGGATCAGCTGATTCGTACTGCACCCCCCCATTACCGAGCAGCAATGCTAACTGTGATGCTAGGCGATCCAGGTGCTTCCATGTCTGACATTAAGAATCGTATAGGGGAGTTAGGAGCCCTGGGGAATTGGGAGGAGCCACGAAGAAGGGATGACCATCAGCAAGGATCCCGTGGCCCACACAGGGATGGGCTGAGACCAGGACAGGGACCGTCCAGATCTGTGTACTGGAGAGCACTGATCCAGGCAGGGGTCTCTCCCTCTGAAATAGATGGACTTCCCACAGAGGAATTAAAGAAGAAATGCCATAAAAAAGGATTGAAGGTAAGTTGCACAAGATATTCTGAATTTCCAGGACTGCATACTTTGGCACAAAGTCTCCGCGACGTCGTCCAGGAGTCCATGAGCGAAGCACGTGGATCTGAGTCGGTAGGACAAATACAGTCGGGTGGGCCCTTTAAGAAAAAGATCATCGCTGAAATTTCGGACCCAGAATCAGGATCATCTGAAGAAGGGGAAATACACCTGCGGACTGTTAAAAAGAAAAAGAAGGGCAAAAAAGGTAGGAATAAGGATAGGAGACATTCAGCCCTGTATCCTGACCTTGCACACCTGGAAGAACGGATGAATGGATTGTTGAAAGAGTCACTCCAGAAGATGAGTGATAAACATGACTTGACCAATTGGAAACCAAATCTAGCGCAAGCGGTGGCCCAATTGAATGACAGGCCAATCGCACCAGGGGTAACACCACTAAACCAAATGAACACTGTCCATAACACCCCAGATAAAGAACCTATCAAAATGTGGAAGATTGATGAAAGGGCAGAACTTCCTATCAGAGCTACCCCAGGCTCCGCATGGTTGGACTTGAGAACATTGGAACCCATGACCCTAATACCTAATCAGGTTCAAGTTGTAAAAACAGGGCTCGGGTTACATATTCTACCGCGGTCAGGATTGTCCTTAAAAGGATTGACCATTCAGGCTGGGGTTATTGACAGTGATTATCAGGGAGAATTGGGTGTGGTGTGTCGCCACCAAGGCGAAAGTCCCCTGGTATTACAAAAAGGAGACAAGATTGCACAATTGCTACTGCAACCGTGTGACATGTCAGAAGTTCAGGAAATCTCTCCACCCACTGAGATAACAGTAAGGAGAAAAGGGGGCTTTGGTTCCACAGATAAACCTGGGGCAAAGGTTTGGGTGAGACAGGAAAATGGTCCACCAGAAGCCGCATAAATCATTGCCCAAGGCAACAATGCAACTGTATATATTTAGGAGAAGAGAAGTGGTTGAATGTGCCTGTGTCAAAATGTTATTTAAAAGAAAACTAATCAGTATTTTTCTATTTTGTGTTATAGCAGTGCTAATTGTCATTTCAGCTCCATACTCCCGTGACGCCGGCGGTGACGACGTCCGCCATCATGGGAGGCGCCGAGGAGGATGTACCGGCTGCGAAGTCATCGTGTGCCGTGCCTTGGTCGCCATGGTACTGCTGACGACGTCCCGCTTCGCTCTCGAGCGACTGTGGTGGGAAAGCAGTACCCATGACCGGAGCCAGGATAATTTCACTTGTGCAGCACATACCAGATGTCTGATTATGTGAACAGTGTTATTCAAGGTCACCCATGCCTATTGTCACCAGAGGATGTACACTACGAATTCAATCGCATGTACCAATGTGTCAGTATCGTTCTGACACCGACAGACGATGTCTAGGAAACAACGGAACACTGATGGGAGTATCCAATGCGGTGGATAACGAGGTTACTCGCACGATGCTGTCCAACACCGGACAACATGCAGCTAGAGCTGTTCACCAAATAGGGGTCTGGATGCCATCGACAGTTATGACTCAGGAAGAAGCAGCGAAGATCTTCCAGCAACAACTGACATGGAACCTACATACCCCCAATCTTAGCTTTGATTAATGTCTGTACTTGCGTATATATATTGGACGAGTGAAAAGGTCTTTGGTTGATAGAATTTATAACACAGCCTTAAGATGAAAGTTACCTTGCGAATTCGGGACGCAAGACTAAAGTGATTATCAAAGACCAAGGGGTGGAATGATATGGTATTTGGTATTTTTATCTTTTTATTATCTTTTATGTTCTTTGATAATCATTATTCTTTTTATTATCTTTTAACTTGTTCTTTGCTTTATAATTTGATATAAAACTTATTCTGCTCAGATTATTGTGCTCATACGGATCACGTGAACAGGGCGTGCTTGGCTCTGGTTGACTTGGGTTGGGCTCTGATTGGTCTGCTGGTTCGCGCTCTCGGCCCATGATTGGCTCATGGTCGGAGAGCGGCTACCTCTGATTGGATGGCTCGCCTGCAAGGATGGAGATGGCCACTCCCCCTTTCCACGCAAGCATCCCTTTGTTTAAGAGATAAAATATGAAAAAGCCCGCGGTTTTGGTCAGAGTCTGCTGTGGATCGCGTTCGAATGCCCAGCTACGTTGATGCTGCTGCTTGTCTCTAGGCCGAAGGCTCTCCGGCCAAGTTTCACGAGGTAAGCGCTGGTAACTTGAATGAATCGAGCATCACGTGTTTAGTCATAGAGTGTTTTGTACTGTATTCTGTGGGGAATAAATCGAGCATATTTGTTCTAGCAGTAACAGTGTTTGATGCATGTTATTTTGCTGTAATCTGTGGGGAAATAAATCGAGCACATTTAATTCTAGCAGAAACAGCGTTTGGTTTCGTTATTGCCGCCGATCTCCTTCGACCCTGATTTAAAATTTCATAAAACAGTTCTCCTCCAGTTATGTCACACAAAGTGCGTGTTTTTTTCTAGGAGAACTTTTTGGTTGATTTAACCATTTGCTTTTAACCATTTGCTAGCCAATTAGAGACCAAATACAGCAATCAGATTTACTATTTGACCTCAGAAAATATTTTTCTACCATTTAAAAGAACCATAAGTATTGGTGGTTTTTGTCTTTTCTGATAAAGAAAAGGAAAAATGAAAGCAGATTTGTTGAATAAATTCTGATGTAGTAAACTTTCCAATCTACTGGTATTGCACCATTGGGACTGTGCCTCATTAAAGGCACGAAACTGAAAATTTTAAAGTTCAAACCTTTAGCACAGAAGGCAAAGACTGTAGACTAGAGTGACTGGTGAGAGGCCCTCCAGGCTGGATTAGGAGTAATGGAACGCTCCCATCCACTGATGGGTCTGTGCCTTAGTCACAAAACTCCGTGAAACTTTTCAGAAGTTTCCAGGTTGGAGGGGAGAACTCTTCCCATTTGCCTGACTTGTGACAATGCTAGTTTGTATCCTCTGCATGTTGTTTATTATAGCCATGCGTAGCATCAACATCTGATGGAGCTACACTCTGGTAGTCTGGTCGAGTTGCTCCAAACCGGTAGATGGAAGGATGACTAATTCATATAACAACATACAGAACTGAATGGTTAATGAACTTTAATTCCCTATCATCTCTATAATTTAGACACTAACGTGAGAATTAAATATAGCAAAGTCTACTTCAGATGCCTTATGAACTATGCTCCACTCTAACTTTAGGTGATATCTTTGTCCACTGGACACTCAATCCTCAAAGTCACTTTTTTCATTTTTTCAGTTAAGGAAGTAAGATGTTGTTGATAATGATAGAAGAATGTTATCAGATGAGGTAAAGCAATTCAGATCTAATCAGTATTTTGACCGTCAGCTTTTCCCCATCCGACAGAAGGTGTGATAGAGCAGGCGACTCAAATGAGCTTCCTCTTTGGTCAGCTCCTTAATGAAAATTAACACTTATAGGTTCATTGAGAACGATATCAGGAACATTAAGATGCATGTAGCTATCCCAGAAAAAAGGTAGAACAATATGGGAATGCTCTTTGCTGTTGTCGAGATGCTGTTTGTAGTCACATAATTTTAGTGGTATTTGTAGTTGGCAAGTTAGCTGAAGAGGAAGATAATAATGTTGGAGAAAGAGCAGAAGTGTTGTTTTCTACAACCACGAACAGATGGCAGTGCTCCCTCGACACCTTAATCCTGACCTTTTATCATTCAGCCTGGCTGGAAGATTCAAGCTATCTTTCATGAGTCCTCTTTTTTCTTTAACTGCCACAGTGAACCAAGTGATCAGTTCTTCACTGCTTTGTTACGAACACCAGGGCAATCTAGTGTCAGCAAGGTCACTTATAATTTCTGTCCCTGGCAGAAAATGATCAGCCAAGGTCATTTCAATGGTCTCATCATTGGAACAGGTCTTATCATTAGTCCCTGTTCTTGTTAATACAAGAACAGGGACAGGCCAGCTGATATCACTCTTCTCCTGCAATGGAAGGAGAATGTCTGCTGTGACTCTCCAACTCATTCGTATTTTATCAGACAAGGTTACTTCCAAGGAAACGTGATGTTCCCAAGGATATTGTTGCTGCTAAGGCTGAAACTGAATCAACCCCAAGCAAGCGCCAGGAGCATCTCTTCTTTCAAGTTTATTTGATAGGGACAGACACACATTGACATAGACAAACTGAATAAAACAGCAGCCCCATGTTTGCATCATGGTGCAATAGCAACAGCTAATTCGCAGCACTTGGGCTTTTAAAAAGTAACTCTAAAAATTGAAATGATAATCAGTTAAAATAGCCCTGCAGTCTCTGTATACAATCGCTTAATAGTGTTGGTGCAAGTCCATTTAAACACTTAAAAATCAATTTTAAAACATTATAATTTAGAAAATTTGTAAAATCCAAAATGCCAAATTTAACCAAAATTTGACAGTGGTGGAATCTAATCGGCTTTTGATATAAAACCTTTAAGGCCCGATTATACAGACTTGCTAGTGGTTTGAGTATAGTTTGATTAGTCTGAGACCAGACAGTAGCTCCGTAGGTAAAATGTGAGAGGATCAGTGAATTTAAAAATATCTCTGCACAGTGAAGTGTCAAACAATGTCTAATAATTTTAAAACAATTTATATTCGATCTAACAGTTTTGCAGATTTTATCAACATGGCTCCTAAAATTTAACTGAGCATCCAGAATTATTCCTAAATATTTCTCTTGTGATACTTGTTCAATAGGGTCCCCATTGATCTGAATATTCAAGGACTGTAATGATGTTTTCTTAATTGAAAAACAAATACACTTTGTTTTTGTTGTATTGAGAGTTAAGCAAGAATCCTTTAACCATGTTGATAATCTCTGCAGACTGTTCTGAAGTTTTTCACTAACAACAATACCGCTTTGGTCCGATGTATAAACAACGGTGTCATCAGCATACATTTGCAGATTGTATGTGGATTCAGACGATACCCGTTTGTTAATATTTTTGTTAATATTTTTCCCTCATATTTTCATTAGATTTAAAGAAACATCTAGTTTTAGTAATGACCCTCTTGCTAATATTTTCTTAAAATTAATAGTGACAACCTTCTCTGTGCCAAAGTATAAGCAGTATGCTGTGGATTTATCTTGTTCTTCTCACTGAAACCTGTTAAACAGGTTTCTGTTTTTATGTTATCTGCAAAATCCATCCATCCATCCATTTTCTGTACACCCTTGTCCCTTAGTGGGGTCAGAAGGGTTGCTGGTGCCTATCTCCAGCTAACATTGGTGCCTATCTCCAGCTAATGTTACGGGCGAGAGACGGGGTACACCCCAGGTGTACCCCACCCTGGGAACAGGTCACCAGTCTGCCGACAGACAGGACAAACAACCATGGACACACACACACACCTAGGGAGAGTTTGGAGAGGCCAATTAACCTGACAGTCATGTTTTTGGACTGTGAGAGGAAGCCGGAGTACCCAGAGAGAACCCACCATGCACAGGGAGAACATGTAAATTACACGCAGAAAGACACGGGCCGGGAATCGAACCCAGAACCCTACTTGCTGCAAGGCAACAGCGCTACCAACTGCGCCACTGTGCAGCCTATCTGTAAAATATTGATATAAATGATGAAAGTTATATGTGAAAAAAAGATTTGAAATGACTTATGAAATCATTTGCAAACATATTTTTACATCATATCCTATTAAATCCGTGTCGAACAAAAAGGGTTTCAGAAAAAGAACACAATTCCTACCATCAAACATGGTGGTGTTGCAGTTATGGTTTGTGGATGCCTTGCTGCATGAGGACAATGATCTATAAGTAATGGGACCATTTGCTTTCTGCATAAAAATTCTGCAGAAGAAAGCTCCAATAATCAGACTGTGATGTCAAGGTCAGGCAAACCTGGATTATTGAGCAGGACAGTTACATTTTGCATAGGAACAAGGTGTAATTTTAAAATAGAAACAAAGTGGGAATTTAAAAAAAATATTCCCTTCTCACCCTCCGCGGGTGGTCTCTTTCAACCTCTGAGCTCGGGTCCTCTACCAGAGGCCTGGGAGCTTGAGGGTTCTGCGCAGTATCTTGGCTGTGCCTAGAACTGCACATTTCTGGACTGAGATGTCTGATGTTGTTCCTGGGATCTGTTGTAGCCACTGCTCCAGTTTGGGGGTGACTGCCCCGAGGGCCCCGATGACCACAGGCACCACTGTGGTCTTTGTCTTCCAGGCCTTCTCCAGTTCCTCTCTGAGGCCCTGGTATTTCTCCAGTTTCTCATGCTCCTTTTTCCTGATGTTGTAGTCACTTGGTATTGCTACATCCACCACAACGGCTTTCCTCTGTTCTTTATCCACCACCACAATGTCTGGTTGGTTCGGCATTACCATCTTGTCTGTCTGGATCTGGAAGTCCCACAGGATCTTAGCTCGGTCATTCTCCACCACCTTTGGGGGTGTTCCCCACTTTGATCTCGGGGCTTCCAGTCCATATTCTGCATATATAGATATACATGGAGAGTGTGTGTGTGTGTGTGTGTGTGTGTGTGTGTGTGTGTCTATATATATATATATATATATATATATATATATATATATATATATATATATATATATATATATATATATATATATGATCAAATAGCTGCAATAAAAAAAAGAAATGTCACATCATGATATGTATACGGTAAAGTACCAAAAATTAGAAATGTATTTTTTTAATAGCATAGATAGATAGATAGATAACTGATAAAGTACTGGTTATTTTTAAACTACCTCTGTGGACTGTCTGTGGGCTGTGTATAGATGATACTTCCTCTAATCCACCAAGGAGTCACAGAGTGTGTCTAGCAGGTGAGTAAGAATGCTGACAAGAGCCTAGAAAATCCCTTGACATCTTATTTTAGGTGCACTAACCCCAGTGGAGCCCAGAGGAGGCCAGGCCTGCAGAGCCCTGGGGGCAGAGGAATGTTGATGAGGCCCTATTGGCAGCTTATGTGTCCACATTTCCAGACTACCTCTATTCTCCAGCGGTACATCTCTCTGTTGACAGTCTGGCTGGGCGCACTTCAAGCAATCACAGGATTAAAATAATTGGGCTTAAAGTGAAAGAGTACTCTGCATGGGAGCAGTCAGGGCGTGCTGTTTCTAATTAGAAGATACTTGAAGGGATTCACCCAGCATTCTTTTCATGAACACAAAAGCAAATACACTGGCTCACTCTGACACACCAGGGCACACTGGCCAATCTGATCACCTGGAGACAATATGATTTCCAAGCGCTGACCACAATATCCTTTGTAATTGTCATTAATTTAATGTGTTGAGGGGCTTAAATAATCTTGATCCTGTGCTGCCATTCAGGGGATTCGGGAGTTCTGATGACCCCTGGTTTAGTAAAGTAATTAAAATTGCTTCATATGGTGGATCTTTAATTCCTGCCGGTTCCTGAGATTTATCATTCGTTTGATGCCAATCACAGTATTCACTGGTGAGAAAATTCCCTGTGGCAAACTGACTGGTGCAATCAAAATTAATTTGTATGATGTACTAACATCTCTATCACTTCAGAGGAGTTTTTTTTTTATAAACCAAGCCTTGCTTCATAAGGTGAAGTTAGTCTGCCTAAAAAAAAAAAAAAAAATCAATCCTCCAGCTGCAGCTGATCCAGAACGCTTCTGACTAAAACCAGGAAGATAAAGTGGACGTGGTGTGTGTGTGGACGGGTTTAAAACTCATCATTGGGTCGAAGGGGAAGGACACACTGACAGCAGGGAGTCTGGAGAGGGCAAACCAGTTTAACCAGTTTTTTAACAGGTTTAGCTCACCAACGGCTACTCCCCTGTTGCCTCCATCTCCCCACACATCCACATCGTCTCAAGTTGCTCCACACACCTTTCAGCTTTCTCCTGCACGACCCCCCTCCATCTGCCCGCCCCCTCCCTCCTCCTACTCTCTCACCTCCTCCCCCTCCTTCTCCACAGATAACACCAACCCTCAGCTACTGGTGACCGCTGGCCAGGTTAAGAGGCAGCTTGAAAGACTTCACCAGGGGAAGGCGGCAGGCCCGGACGGCATTACACCAAGGGTCTTGAGGACCTGCGCCAGTCAGCTGTCTCCTGTACTGGTACATCTGTACAACCTGAGCTTGAGAATGCAGAGGGTCCCGTTGCTGTGGAAGACGTCACACATAGTTCCTGTGCCCAAGAAGGCGAGACCATCAGACCCAGAGGACTATAGACCTGTTGCTCTCACATCTCATGTGATGAAGGTTATGGAGAGACTGATCCTTGCCAAGCTGAGGCCTGGGGTGATGACGTTTTTGGACCCTCTACAATTTGCCTACCAGCCGCACTTAGGAGTTGATGATGCTGTCATCTTCCTGCTGCAACGAGCCCATATGCACCTGAATGGTGGAGGAGACACGGTGAGAATCACATTTTTTGATTTCTCGAGTGCCTTCAACACTGTCCAGCCTCTGCTATTGGGTGAGAAGCTGCGGGGGATGGGTGTTGGCGACTCTGTGATCTCCTGGGTTATTGACTACCTGACTGGCAGGCCACAGTTTGTCCGTCTGGGCAGTGTCTTGTCTGGTGGGGTCGTCAGTGATGTCGGAGCTCCGCAGGGAACTGAGCTCTCTCCTTTTCTCTTTACTCTGTACACCACTGATTTTCAGTACAATTCTGAGTCATGTCATCTACAGAAGTTTTCTGATGACTCGGCGATTGTCGGGTGTGTGAGAGGTGGAGAGGAGGGGGAGTACAGGACACTGGTGGACGACTTTGTGGAGTGGTCTGAAGCTTAACATCAGTAAGACCAGAGAGATGGTGATCGACTTCAGGAGGAGGACGACGCCTTCACAGCCACTGAAGATTAAGGGAGAGGTGGTGGAGGAGGTGGAGGACTATAAATATTTGGGAGTGGTGATCGGCAACAGACTGGACTGGACATCCAATACTGATGCTGTGTACAAGAAGGGGATGAGCAGACTCTATTTTCTAAGGAAGCTTAGATCCTTTAATGTGTACAGCAAGATGTTGGAGATGTTATACAACAGCATTGTTGCTGGTGCCATTTTCTTTGCTGTTGTGTGTTGGGGTAGCAGCATCAGAGCCAGCGACTCTAAAAGACTGAATGGGGTCATCAGGAAAGCTGGCTCTGTAATGGGACTGCAATTGGAGACCCTGGAAAATGTGGTGGAGAGGAGAACGTTGAAGAAGCTGTTGTCCATTATGGCCAACAAGCTGCACCCTCTCCATCACACAGTTGATAGACAGAGGAGCACTTTCTCACACAGACTGCTTCAGCTCCGTTGTCGCAGGGACAGATACAGGAAATCTTTTCTGCCACAGGCTATCACTTTATATAATAAACGTTAAGTTACCTTTGTACATATCTGCTCATTAATCGATATTGTACAGATTGTTTACAAAGCACTTTTGTACAGACTGTACAGATTATTAATTTTCACTGTTCATACTGTACAGAATCTTACATCTTACATTTTATATTTTATGCATTTATCTTATTTTTATTTTATTTTTCATATTGTAATTTGATCTGTGTGTATGTGTATGCTGCAACTGCACAGTAATTTCCCTGTTGGGATGAATAAAGTACTTCTATTCTATTCTAAGAAAAGGCCTGAAAACAGTCCAAAACAGCATGTAATTAATAATATTTATATAATAACATAATGCACTACTCTAAATGAGTTGAGTTACTGAAATACAGGATCTTTTCAAAAATATTCAAATTTATTGAATATAACTACAGATACCATATTGTCAACAAAACTTAGGATTTATTAGACGATACAATCGTCTTTCATAAGATACAAGTACAAGTTTTAATGCACAGCAGCAGCAAAACAGATGTGGAAATTCACAAGATGAAATGCAGCATCAGCTCCCTGCATGCGGACAGCAGTCATTTTCACAAAAACTATTTTATGTGCCCGCAATGCACCCCTTTTTAAAGGGACAGTATTATGTAAAATAATTTTTTTAAATCTTTATATCTTATGTTATTTCCTCTCCAAAAACATACCTGGAGTCTTGCTTTTACTCTTTCATGTGTGATTGAGAAATCCTTTAATCTCCTCCTGCAGCAATTCAAGGGTGCCTTAACATTTGCTTTCGCAAATGCATAAGGTACTTTTTTCTGCAGTTCCACGTTAAAGTTTGATGCAGCTCTGCTTTCCTTAATGGACCATCTTCATCTCCATTGCAAGTGTAGCAAACAGGCAGCTCTTTTTTTTTTATAAATTACAGTACACAAAAGGTTGCATTGTGCCCTTGTTTATTTATATTTTAATAGTGTAATTCTGTAAAGACAAAATATGTCTGGTGGTCTAGCTCTGATTTACATATCTTGCTAAATTGCGGGTATGAATATTGCAATACTTTGCTATAACAAAATAGACCTGCAGAAAGGAATTACTAATAAAATATCTGACATATGCATAGTTGTATGGTCTATATAGAGATTTTCCTTAGCTTTGATTGTATATGTCACAATTTTGTAATTTATCATTGTTTATTAAACTCTGAAACTCTGAAAGCTGTGTGGCTTTGTTAATATTCTGTCCTAGATGTCCAGTTAGATGTGCCCTTTTATTTTTGAGCACCTGCCCCTTTAGTGGTCTCTGCACGGCCCTGTCATGGTGGATTTTAGATTCTTGACTCACATGCAAAACACAAGTCAGGAGAGTGAGAATCAGATAAATAAGTTTTAATGAAAAAACAAAGCAGGTAAATAGACGACTATATCTGGTCCTTGGAATGGTATCACCAGAACGTTTGCACACTGAGGAAATCAGCAGAGGAGATGGTGAGTTTGTGGTAATGGGAAATGAGATGTTCTTTTCAAAGGAGCGTGTTTAGATCTTACTTGATAAGAGGTAGGCTTGGGCGGAGGAGGGAGAAACGTTGGTTCAGGGTGTTTTGATCCCTTGTGGGTTCTTTCCAACTGATCCAGGATCTTTAGTGAGGTCTCACGGAGAGGTCGTAAGAAGACGGCGAGGAGGCTGCGATGGAGGGTGGACAGGTAGGCTCGGACTTTGAAAGCGTCAGAGAAGCGTTTAGACTGCTCAGAGGTACCATCACTAGCTAACACTAAGGCGCCGAGGTACTGGCAATCAGCTTCTCTTAAGCTCCAGGTAACGAGGTGATTGATCACCGGTGTGCTGATGATGTCAGCGAACACATCCAGCCGCCTCAAGGACCCCATCTGGTGGTGAAGGGAAAACAAGCCGGAGCCACAAAGAACGCACACAAAAACACCCCGGATCCCAACAAATATAGTGTTCAGAGATCATTTTTATCAGGGTGGTTTCACTGGATGACCTAAGTTCCTTTCATATCAGACAGGCAGCAGAAAGAATACATTTCATTAGCAATTTTCTTACCTTTTATGTGTGACCAAAGGTGGTTTATAACTACCGTATTTTCCGGACTATAGAGTGCACCATACCATAAGCCGCACCAACAAATTTTTAGAAAAATAATGGAAACGTACATATATAAGCCACACCGAGCTATAAGCTGCTGGTATGTCCGCTGCTCTTGGTTTTCCATAAGGACCCAGCAGAGGCCTGCGTCCTATTAAATCTGCTGGATTTAATAAGGATGCAGCCCTCCATCTCCAACGCTGAACCATGGTTTCGTTCACGTCAAGCTTATGTGCAGCGGCTCTATTTCCCTCCTGTACTGCCAAATCGATAGTTCTCAACTTAAAAGATGCATCATATGAGTTTGAAGAAATTTCTCCGTTCTGCTTGTATGTGCTTGTTCTAAATTAAAATGAGCACTTTCGTCTTTGATTTCCAATTTTGACAGTTCCAATGATTTACTTCTGAAGAGCCCCCTGGTTGTTGAAGAAAAATCCACAGAAAAGCCGGACCGGGTTATAAGCCGCATGGTTCAAAAAGTAAGAAAAATGTAGCGGCTTATAGTCTGAAAAATACGGTACATTGTGTTACATTTACTCAGTTACATTTAAATAATAAAGCATACAAGTGCTGTGGGTATCCCATCCCATGAGAGTTGGGCAACTCGGGCTGTGATGGTCATGGCCCCTTGAAGCTGTGGCGTGTGGCGAGCGTCCCTACTTTCATTTGTAAAAGGTGGCAACCCTAATTCCATGTTACAGTTGTGCCTCTTGGCAATCAATGCTTTAGATCCTGTTGTCTGACCTACAGTCTTTATGTATCAGTGCCATGACCTGCAGTGGTGGGAAGTACAATTTTCGTGTATCTGTACTTTACCTAAGTAGATTTAATAATGGATACTTTCTACTTTTACTCTACTACATTTTACAGTAAGTATTTGTACTTTCTACTTCACTACATTTCTACAAAACCGTTGCGTTACTTGTTACATCAGGGACTTAAGGTGGCGCCGTAAAATCCAAGCAATAACGTGACTTACATGTCTGTCACCCATCGCCTCCCCTTTTACTAGCACGCGGAGTTCCAGACATGCGCAGTGGTTTTCTCTGAGCGGGAGAAGATGTCTGTCTAATCGTCAGTAATATAATAGCGCTGCATAAATCATAAGATACAGCGACATGTAAAATCAGCAGCGTTTCTCTTTCACAGACGGTGGGGACTTCGTACAACTTTTAGCGTCACTTGGAAGGAAAGGTAAGCTCCGTTGACGTGATGTTAGCAAAGCTAGCTGTACAGAGACACATGTTGCATCTGCGATGAAAAAAAGTTGTCACTCATGCGCTGAATTATTGTGTGGAGGTGTTGACTGAGGTGTCGCATATATGGGACAATGCTGTGACCAAAGTGCAATATGACATTCAGGAACGATCCGATTCTTCTGGACGGATCTTTACGTAGTCCGATAGGACTGAAGCCTCACTGAGAGCCGTTCTTTGTTCTTCCAGATAGTTGCCCAGATAGCACAGAATGATTGAAACAACATTGAATCAATGTCAGCCAGAAACATTGAATCAACGTTGAACGCTGACATTGAAACAACATTGAAAGTGGTCGGTGACTTGTATGTTGAATCAACGTTAGGGTTTCAACCATAACTGACATTATATCAATGTTGATTCAACCATCATCTGTATGTCAACTTGTATGCATACTTGTGTTGATAGTACATTGAATCAGTATTGAATCAATGTTGATTCTACATTATATCAATGTTGAGTCAGCCATCATCTGAACGTGGATCTGCATCCGGATTTCGGTTGATTCTACATTGAATCAATGTTGATTCAACACTCATTTGACTGTGGATCTGCATGCATATTTGTGTTGATTCTACATTGAATAAGTTAGGAATCAATGGTGATTCAACCATCATCTGAACGTGGATCTGCATGCATATGTGTGTTGATTCTACATTGAATCAATGTTGATTAAACACTCATTTGACTGTGGATCTGCATGCATATTTGTGTTGATTCTACATTGAATCAGTTAGGAATCAACGTTCATTCAACCATCATCTGAACGTGGATCTGCATGCATATTTGTGTTGATTCTACATTGAATCAATGTTGATTCAACACTCATTTGACTGTGGATCTGCATGCATAGTTGTGTTGATTCTACATTGAATAAGTTAGGAATCAATGGTGATTCAACCATCATCTGAACGTGGATCTGCATGCATATTTGTGTTGATTCTACATTGAATCAATGTTGATTAAACACTCATTTGACTGTGGATCTGCATGCATATTTGTGTTGATTCTACATTGAATAAGTTAGGAATCAATGGTGATTCAACCATCATCTGAACGTGGATCTGCATGCATATTTGTGTTGATTCTACATTGAATCAATGTTGATTCAACACTCATTTGACTATGGATCTGCATGCATATCTGTGTTGATTCTACATTGAATCAGTTAGGAATCAACGTTCATTCAACCATCAGCTGAACGTGGATCTGCATGCAGATTTGTGTTAATTCTACATTGAATCAATGTTGATTCAACACTCATTTGACTGTGGATGTACATGCAGATTTGGGTTGTTTTTATATTGAATGAAAGCTAAGGATTTATGTACATTTTACGTCTGATAGGTCTACATCATAACATGCCACTAAAAGTTTCTTCACTGGTGTTAAACACTGTATTATTGGCAGATGATGCGTAAACTGTGTACAAAGGTTTAAAAATGACAACATGGGTTTGATTTAACATTTTATTTAAGAAAAGAGGGACAGATCTTTAAACATATTTGATTCCTTTTTGACTGTCAAAACAACAGTATGTTGTCCACAGAAGAACAGAGTCCATGAAGTTAAGCTTTGTACTGTATGAAGTAGGGAAACAGTACAAGTTGTGGTAACCCCAGTTTGACTCTGGTTGGCGTCACTTTGATTCCTTGCGATGTCTTCCTCTCGTTCTGGTGCGTAATGAAGCCGCTTCTTGACAGTTTTGCTGCAGTCCTCAAGAGTCAGCTTTCGGTCAAACTGCAGAGCAACAGCTGAAAAAAATAAAAGTGAGGAAGGTGCCAGTTAGAAATATGATAAACATTTGAAAAGTTCTGAAACACAATGAAAGATTAAACACTGTACTGGTTACAGGTCTGAGAACAAATACAAACCATATAGTTCCCCATGTGCACTCACTGTTAAATTAATATCTTAATCTTTCATTAATATTTATCTTAATGTTTACATATACAACTGCATTTACCCATCAAGCTGCAGTATAGTGTAGGATTTATGATATTGATATTAAATCAATATTTAAAATAAAGGGCTGTTTATCAGAAAACCTAACAATAAAACTCAGGGAGGATCAGGTTTATTTAACACACCAGAGACAAATAAATCGAACAAAAGGTGATTTATAGTGTAGTTGGAAAAATTATAATTTATACAGAATAAACTTCCATCAACTACAAATATTTCCAAATAAGTTGATTAAATTCCTTAAAAAGTGTCTATATGCTAATAAAGATCCCACACAAGTAACAATAGTCCAGTTCAATTTAACCAGTTACCAATCCAAGGATCAACAGACTGAATCAGTCATTAGCAGGTTTAGTTCAGTGTTTCACCTGCCTTACATGTTAAGTGTTTCCCTTCTGCCTCACCTGGATTGAATCTGTGGATGATTAACAACCTTCTGCACTTCTTGATGGCTGCAGACGGTCATGTAATCATCCAACTCAGCTGTTCTGGTACAGAGGCTCATTTAAGCACGACCCTAAGCATATCATAATAAAAAGTTAAAAACAAGTGATTACTATCACAACAATTTAAAGCCCACCTGGACCAGCCAGCCTTACACTTCCTTGTCCACCACATGTTCTCCCAGACCAAACAATAGGCCCCGCCCTATTTTAAAAACTCAAATCCCACAAAATCTCGCAGGATTTCATACTTAGGCGTGGAGTGGTGGGTAGGATGAAAATAATACAAAAGGAGACATGACCTCAATTATTAAAAATATCCGTTTTGCCCCAAAATAACCAGGATTACTATGGGCACAAAACAATGCCCTTATTTTTCAATAAACACATTTAAGATCAAAGTAATATTGAAAAACTTACCATAAAAGTGCTCAGCGGAGAATTCAATTCAGAAGCCGGTAGCAAACAAGCCAGCAGCAAAGTGGCTTTTTGGTTGGGACAAACCACAAGTGTAAAATTGGGGAGGTGGACTGTACAACTCCTAGTACAGACTTGTAGATGTTTTTGTGTCAACACATTATGCACAGTCAGTAATAATATTTACAGACAAGTAAGAAAATGTACAGAAAGGAATCACAACCCACTGTTCTCAACATGTAGTGCTTAATTTGAAACATGATTAACCCCCACCTAGTAATAAAATGTTCTGACCCAGAGCTCAAGGAGGGGGAGGGAAGAAGGAATGAGAGGGGGTAAAGAGGAGAAGGTTGGGAGGAGCGGCTGGGTGGGGGAGGTTTGGGAGGGAGTAGGGGGAGATGAGGAGGTGATGAGGGCTGCAACAAACTGCCCAGATTGCACACAACGGTAAATAAACGTTGAATTATAGTTAGAATGGTTGATTTTTGGTTGAGGTCAACAACTGACGGTTGATCAACCATCAAACAACCATCCACCTCCAGCCAAGTAACCAATGTTGAAACTGTGTCATTGAGTCAATGTTGTTTTGTGGTTGAAATCTAATGAATGAAATGCTAATGTCTGATCAACGACTGATCAATGTTGAATCAATGTTGAATCAATGTCATCTCTTTTGCCACACCCCTTCCCCTCCTCTCCTCCTCATCAGAGCTCTGGGTCAGAGCATTTTATTAGTGAGTGGGGGGTATTACATTCTAAATTAACCTCTGTAAAGGATAGTGGGTGAAGATTCATTTCTGTACATTTTCTTTCTTTTTCATAAAAAAGTCCTACTGACCATTTGTGTGTGATATATTGACATAAAAACATCTACAACTTACTACAAGGAGTAAGGAGTGGAGCGGTCCACCCCCACCATTTACATGAGTGGGATGTCCCAAACACACAGCCACTTCGCTGTTGGCTGTTGAAGATGTTAATTCAATGTTGAATTGCCATCATGTGCAATCTGGGCAGGCGCAGAGCTATGGGGGGGGGCTTAAATATCTGATTATAGACTGAGAAAGTCTACCGCCTGTTGAGAAAGGTCTATTTAATGTTAAAGTTACTTTCCCTCAATGGAATATATACTAGTCAGTCCCAGTGACCGTTTCACTCACGGTTTAGCCGATGTGTTTCCTGGGTAAAGATCAACCAAAAAACGCAGACCAACCTCCCCGCCCCTCGCTCAACAGTTTCTGGTAGCGCAGGCGATAAACGTCAGGGGCCTGGTGATTCGTTAGGGGTCCGGTAATTAGCCCCGCCCCCCGGCCCAACGCTGACTTGTTCCGCTAGTGAATCTGGGTACAGAACGGAATCACAACTCAGTGTTGTCAACACATAGTGCTTAAGTTAAAATGTGATTAACCCTCACCTAAAAGGGGTTGTGCTGTGGTGGCGCAGGGGTTAAGCACAAACCACAATCAAGGCCTCAGTCCTCAACACAGCTGTCACAGGTTCAATTCCTGACCTTGGCAACCTTTGCTGCATTACCCCCCTTCTCTCATTACCCACTTTCCTGTCAATTAACTATCAAATAAAGGCCACTAGCCAAAACAATCTTTTAAAAAATAAAATGTTAAAAATTAAAAACCCTCACTTAAAATTAAAGTTGTTTCACCCGATTGAGGGGTAGATGGGCCCAGGTGGGGGGAAAGAGGTGTGTGTGTGTTTTTGGCAGGTGGAGGGAAGGGGGTTGGGCGTTTGAATGGCAGGCGGTGGTGAGGGGTCCAAAAAACACCTGAACACTTTGATTACTAGTTTTTCCCCAAACCTTATCCTCAAGGCAAACTGACCTGCATGCTTCAGCAAAACCTTGTTAATCAAATGTTAATTAAAATCATGTGTGCTGAATTAGGGAAATGGCTAAAACTTGCAGGGCAGTGTGCCTGGTGCCAGTGCTGAAAAACACTGGATTCGATGTGGCATTTCAATCAATGAATGTTAATTGGCTAGAATTGAATGGTTGTTTGATGGTTGATCCAGCTTCTGTCGTTGACCTGAACCATACATGCAGCCTTTGTGATCATTATTCAACATTAAATTAACATCGTGTGCTATCTGGGTAGTTCTTCCCCAAACCTTGACGTCAATCAAACTGACCTGCGTTTTTTCAGTTCAGCAAAACCCCGTTAATCAGACATCAATTAATATCATGTGTGTTGAATTAGGGAAATGCCTAAAACTTGTAGGGCCTGTAGGACCAGTGCTGAAACACACTGGATTCGACATTGGCATTTCATTTATTTGATGTCAACCACAAAACAACATTGATTCAATGACACAGTTTCAACATTAGTTAATTGGCTAGAATTGAATGGTTGTTTTATAGTTGATCCACCATCAGTTGTCGACCTCAACCAAACATGCAACCTTTGTGATGATAATTCAACATTGAATTAACATATTTTCCAACAAGCCAACAGCGAAGCAGCTGTGTATTTGGGACATCCCACTCATGTAAACGGTGGGGGTGGACCCCTCCACTCCTTGTAGTAAGTTGTAGATGTTTTTGTGTCAATATATCACACACACAGTCAGTGAGAATTGTTATGAACAAGTAAGAAAATGTACAGAAAGGAATCACCACCGACTATCCTCTGCAGTGGTTAATTTAAATGTGATAACCCCCGCTCAGTAATAAAATGCTCTGACCCAGAGCGCTGATGAGGAGGAGAGGAGGGGAAGGGGTGCGGCAATACAGCTGACATTGATTCAATATTGATCAGATGTTGATCAGACATCAGCATTTCAGTCATTAGATTTCAACCACAAAACAACATTGATTCAATGACACAGTTTCAACATTGGTTACTTGGCTAGAGGTGGATGGTTGTTTGATGGTTGATCCACCGTCATTTGTCGTCTTCAACCAAAAATCAACCATTAATCAGACTTCGGCATTTCAGTGATCAGATTTCAACCACAAAACAACGTTGATTCAATGTCACAGTTTCAACGGTTTGATTGGATGATTGTTTGATGGTTGATCCACCGTCATTTGTCGACTTCAACCAAAAATCAACGATTCTAACTATTTTTCAACGTTGATTTAACATCATGTGCTATCTGGGTGTGGTTTCTGACATTGGCAATATGGGCAACTGCCCAGAGCGTTATTTTTTTTTAGGGTTAGCAGGAGACCTCTGCAGATTGTGGCACAGAGATGAAAGCAAAACAGAATGAAGAAGAGTTTGAATTGATACTGGCTAAATTTATTTCAGCTATAAGTATTTAATATCTCGGTGTTTTTATGGGAATGTGGATCTTTCAGATCAATTTGAGAAGGAATTTTGATAGGTAAACTTAATTTTATTGTCATGTAGCGCAGGGTGCTGGTCTTGGTCTTGATTTGGTCTCGAGTACCAGTGGTCCCCAACCTTTTTATTACCGCGGACCGGTCAAGACTTAGAACATTTTGCTGCGGCCCTGGGTGGGGTGTGGGAGGGGGATGAACCGTCAGATAAGGCTTCTGCTTGTTGGTGTTCCCGCTAAAGCCTGAATATACCCAATTTGCGTTGTGTTGGCCTTTTTATCACAGCCTGTGGGGTTTACCCTGACTGGGAATGAGAATACAACCTGTTGAATGTGACAGGTAGCCAATCAGAAAGCGTGGTGACGTAAGAACAAAGGGGAATCCCAAACAGCTCACATATCACGCAACTGAGAGTCCGTGGAGATGATATGTGGAAATGTTTATTATGTGTAAAGGTCATTATTGTATATGTTTATTCAGTTAAAAATGTTAACTATGAAAAACATAGTCATAGTCAGTCAATCATAGTGCAGCAAATAGAGCGGCTGCTCCCGTCGTCTTTTATCAAACCTTTTCTTTTTGTTAGTCTTTTTATCTCTTAAAATGAGTCCATCCTGATATTGCTTCTGCATCGTCATCCGTGTTTGGTTATTCTAAACTTCCTGTATGCTATATTCCGAGTTTTGTGGATTTTCTTCTGGAATCGCGATGTTCTTGACTGGAATCAGTTCGTGTTGCTCCTGCCTTGTGGCTGAACATGAACCGATCGAACCTGTTGTACTTTTATCAGCTCTGTGGTAACAGAGGTTTGGAGAATCGGCTGACAATCCTTAAATCTTGCCATCTAAACCAGATTTAAGACTCACAAGCTCTACTCCTCTCCTCTCAACCACTGCCCAAACGCTCTCTGACGCTAGTCGCTATGGTAACGTTTACATATCCCTTCAAAATAAGATACAGATGCGCCACAAAGATGAACATTTTACTTTCGTGAAAATTTTAACTCACGATAAAGACTAACGGGAGCCCTGAGCTTGTTTATCTGCAACGAGACGGTCCCATCTGGGAGTGATGGAGACAATGACACCCGAAGTGTTGCTTATATCCACAGCCTGCTCGGTCTCTATTGCCTCATTAGCAGCCGGTCGCCGCATGTTACGCAGCGCGGCTTGTAATGTGGGACTCACCTATCGGTCCGGGATAAATCCATCCTCCTGTCTCTTCTTTGAGCCTTTTCCCCTTTGCAAAGAAAATTTCCAAAGACATCTGATCCATTTCTTACTCATTTTTAAGCTTGTGGGCTCAATGTTGGCGCGCAAGTAACCGAGAGAATCCGGTTAAAGGATTTTCAAAATAAAAGATCCTCCAGACTCAAATAATACATAAAACATAAATATTTAATTATTTCTTGCGCGGCCCGGTACCAATTGGTCCACGGACCTGTACCGGTCCACGGACCGGGGGGTTGGGGATTATTGGTCTAGACTACAACCATAGACATAATATAAGGATAGACGCCTCATGGACCGCTCTCGCCTATTGTCGCTGACGAGATTTAGGGCGGCCATCTTGGAGCGGTACACCCCTCCACTCAGCGTTATGTGTTTAGCAGGCACAATGATGTATCAGCGCATTTAATCGATCATAACACGCTTTTTTGTTACTGGAAACCATATTCAAACATCTATCAAAGCAACATTTATAAACAATTGTATTTTTTAAGTATGTTTTTAATACATAGTTCATCATATTTAAATATGCTTAGTGGCTATAACAATAGAATAGGAATGGAATATTCTGATATCGATCTATGAAGAGCATATTACAAAGTACACAGCCGTTCATAATTTATTTAATAAATTATGTAGTAATATCAATACATATTTTATATAACTATACAAACACTAATAAATAAAAATTAATAATGGCACAAATAAATAATGATTAATACTGAATTTTATATACACTGCTCAAAAAAATAAAGGGAACACTGAAATAACATATCCTAGATCTGAATGAATGAAATATTCTCATTGAATACTTTGTTCTGTACAAAGTTGAATGTGCTGACAACAAAATCACACAAAAATAATCAATGGAAATCAAATTTATTAACCAATGGAGGCCTGGATTTGGAGCCACACACAAAATTAAAGTGAAATGTTCCCTTTATTTTTTTGAGCAGTATATTATATATATATATATATATATATATATATATATATATATATATATATATATATATATATATATATATATATATATATATATATATATATATGTGGCAACCTGGGGGGTGGATTTTCTTAGTATGAACCCAAATATAAAATATTAAAGGTTACGATGACCAACAACGCCACCTGGAATAAATCCAGGAAAATATGATGTAGTAAGGACACAGGTAAGTTCTACTGGAAATGAGGAGACAAGATTCAGAAAGTTCTACAAAATTTATTAAACTTCAAAATATCTTTTAAATTCCCAATAATCTGAAATTGAATAGTTAAAACAGTGAATGCATTTGACAAGATAATAAAATGTCTAAATTTCAAAGGAAACTGAGGCTTACCGATGGGGGAAGTAGTGAGGGAAGGGGCAACATCCAGTGCAGAAAAAGGGGACCACCCTGGACACTACAAAAACACGGCAAACAAAGAAAGAAAAAGGTGCTCCAACAAAACACACAAGACAAGACACCGCCACCAGGGGTCACCACCGCCACCACAGAAGCCTCAGTCCCTAAAAGACAGACAAGAAAATGAAACAATACAAGTAAAACAGAGATACAAAAACCCTACAATGTTGCACTTTATCCCCAAGGAAAGTGCAGATTAGCATTTTAAAACAATTTATAAGTAGGCAAAACAGCAGCGAGTGTCACTCCAGGTGCAATGCTGATGAGTCAGAAGGCTAAAAAGAATAGAGCAAATTATTAATACAACTGCTAACAAAAACATAACTTGCAGCAGCCGCTTACCTGTGACCTGATAAATGACTGCACTGCCAAATAATCAGATCCCCAATTCCGCCTAGATGCAGTGCAACTGTAAGAAAACGCTATGTGAAGGTTTTCGTTTACATGGATAGACGCTACTTGCTGACAGTAAGGTAAGGGCTTAGCGTGGCTAAGTAGCGTCTATCCATGTAAACGATAGAAACCTTCACATACAATCGATGTGAAGGGACTACAATCGATTGTAGCAGCATAAATGGTGCGCTGCCACTTTAAGGCCAATTTCAGCAGCTGCATATAAGCAAGCCTTCACCTGTCATGAGGCTGCTTGCGTCGTGACGTCAACCAAATCTGCTTCCTTTGTTTGCACTGTTCTGGGTAAGCGTGGCTGTTTTATCGTTTGTCGGCTTTTATAATGGTTATTAATACTAATTGGTTTATTTTCTTAGCCTCCTTTGCTGCACCTCCAATATTTGGATCGATCTGTCCGTTCATTCATTTGCTGACAGTAAGGTAAGGGCTTAGCGTGGCTAAGTAGCGTCTATCCATGTAAACGAAACCTTCACATAGCGTTTTCTTACAGTTGCACTGCATCTAGGCGGAATTGGGGATCTGATTATTTGGCAGTGCAGTCATTTATCAGGTCACAGGTAAGCGGCTGCTGCAAGTTATGTTTTTGTTAGCAGTTGTATTAATAATTTGCTCTATTCTTTTTAGCCTTCTGACTCATCAGCATTGCACCTGGAGTGACACTCGCTGCTGTTTTGCCTACTTATAAATTGTTTTAAAATGCTAATCTGCACTTTCCTTGGGGATAAAGTGCAACATTGTAGGGTTTTTGTATCTCTGTTTTACTTGTATTGTTTCATTTTCTTGTCTGTCTTTTAGGGACTGAGGCTTCTGTGGTGGCGGTGGTGACCCCTGGTGGCGGTGTCTTGTCTTGTGTGTTTTGTTGGAGCACCTTTTTCTTTCTTTGTTTGCCGTGTTTTTGTAGTGTCCAGGGTGGTCCCCTTTTTCTGCACTGGATGTTGCCCCTTCCCTCACTACTTCCCCCATCGGTAAGCCTCAGTTTCCTTTGAAATTTAGACATTTTATTATCTTGTCAAATGCATTCACTGTTTTAACTATTCAATTTCAGATTATTGGGAATTTAAAAGATATTTTGAAGTTTAATAAATTTTGTAGAACTTTCTGAATCTTGTCTCCTCATTTCCAGTAGAACTTACCTGTGTCCTTACTACATCATATTTTCCTGGATTTATTCCAGGTGGCGTTGTTGGTCATCGTAACCTTTAATATTTTATATTTGGGTTCATACTAAGAAAATCCACCCCCCAGGTTGCCACATATATATATATATATATATAAATTTTTTTTTTCCAGCCGACGAGTCCAAAATCCGATGTGAGATTCATCCGTGCTGCAGTGAATCCGTCTCTCTTTATAGACTTCTCCCTCTTCTTCCTCACATCGTGTCTTTATGAAACTTTCAAAACAAAAACGGAAGATTTAGGATGTATCTTACTTTTGACAGAGTGAAAGAATATAAATAATAGTCTTTACCACCTGTGTAAACTTTGCCGGTGAATGTTATAACACATAATATAAGTTTTATAATATGTGTTATATTGTTTCATTTCTAATATAGGCCCTTGTGTCAGATAATCTAACTCAATGTTAGAGAATAATTAATTTTTTTAGATTTACGGAATCTCAGTTAGCCTTCATAGCGGGGCTGAACCCGTATTACACCAAGCACTGTAGCTAATATTAGCTGGTATCTCGCCGGTGGACATAAATACAGTAAAGTAATATTCTAATCACAATATATACACAATAATATGTCCATCTTACTTGTGAAATGTTGTCTGTGGAGCCCTCACATCAATAATCCATCGATCCGAACAACAATATCCCTCAGTGCTGAGGCATCTTCTGCTGTTTTGATTGAGCAAAGTAGGAGGGTATACCGCTCCAAGATGGCCGCCGTATTTCCTGCGCCGGAGCGGTCAATGAGGCGTCTATGCTTATATTATGTCTATGACTACAACTCTATGTGGCTGCTTGGTTCCATGTCCTCCCCTGCTAGTTGGATTTCTTTCAAAATAAATACCACCAGTGGCAAAAAAAGAGTGAAGTTCATGTTATGTTAGGACAGGAGATGAGATGTTTCCATCCCTGAAATTATGATGCATAGAATCACATATCTAAGTCTAAACTATGTTACAGAGTAAACACAATAAAAACCTGCTTTATCTGTGGCATTGTTCATTAAAATGGCACATTACTGATGTATTAAAATTAAATACGATCGGTACACTTGATATTAGTTATTAAGTATTATTCACCAAGTACTTTTACTTTTAATACTTAAGTATTTTTAAAAGCCAGTACTTTTTTTACTTTTACTGAAGTAAAATGTTAATGTGGTACTTTTACTTTTACTTGAGTACATTTTTGTCTGTGTATTTGTACTTTTATTTAAGTAAATTTTTTGAGTACTTTCTCCACCACTGATGACCAGTAGGGAGACTTTTTGATACAATTATTGTTTCCCATTGATTGTAAAATTTAAGAGAAAACACCCCCACAAGGTAAGTAGGTCACTGTAGTGAGTAAATTCTCAAAGCTTTTCTATGACATATCATGCCCTCTGTCTTGTGCCATGGGCACCCCTGCAGGAATGAGGTAATTGATTGCACTCCTTGATGGGCGATAATACCTTGTTATAGCCATATGCACAGAGAGACCCCCTAGTATTCTATGCTCTCCTTGCCTCTATGCCCTTGATAAAGTCTGCTCTGTATTATCTTCACTGGGAGCAAGCTGAGGCGGCAGGGGCCTTATCTCCAATGACCTCATGGACCAGGCATTAATCACCATCTGCAAAGAAAGAAATTAGCCTCAGAACAATCTCCGCACCATCTCCAAATGATTAACTCTCAACCCACTCTCTTCTGACATTGCTGCACAATGCCATGTCATTTTGGGAAAAATACTCTAAATGCTTGAAAAGGAGAAAGCATGGTGAGACATAAATGACATTGTAATTAGCTACATTTCCAGTTAAGAAGATGTTGCTAAATTCCCTCTCTGGCTGATTGTTGCTGCATTCTGGAAAAAGAGACAGTTTGTTTTACATAATGAAACCGATTTAGCAAATAATTTAAAGCAATGTTAAGAGCGTTGTTAATGAAATTACTCTCCCCACATTCTACAGATGGGTGCATACTCACCCATCTGTAGGATAGGATATCCAGCTGTTCAAGAGCTCATTTGACTTCCTCTCATACCTTCTCTACCCCCTCAGTCTCACTCCACCCATCCATCTCCCCTGGCCAAGCCTCTCAGCTGGAGCTTGTCTTGGGCACGGCTTGGCTCACGACTACATGCAGATGCCCATGATGGATGCTCAAAGAGTTGACCCCCTGACCAATGAGCCAACGGGCAAACAGCACAATGTCTAAAGCTCTCTGCCAGGAGTGATATTGATTTTGCTTTCCATGCACTTTGGAAACCAACTCCAAAACTCCCCCTATCTGTCTTAGATTGGAAGAAATTCAATAGACTTTTGATGTGCACTTTGCATTGTTGCTAAGGAGACAGCCCTGCGGAGCCTGAAGTTTTGGGGGAGAAGCTGAACAATACAGATAGAACAGTGCAAACTCCCACACACTTGTGCTGCTCAGGGAAAACATGGTACATGCAAGGTGGAACTAGCTGCTGCTGCTGAAAAGGTAGGGAACAAACCAACTGACCTCCTGAATTCCTTATGGGTCTTGTTCAAGGCCTAGTGCCTGCATTATATTATATTTGCAAGAAGAAAAAATATTAGAAAACCATTTATCAACCTTCCAGCAGAAGTGTGTATTTGTTTAAACTGAACATCTAATTTGCTAGCATGAATCAAATAGACATTCCATCACAAAGCAAGTCTATGTAGCTTTGATTCTTTTTAAATAAGATTGGTTCTAATACTGTTTATGCTTATTATTAATAGTTTGGATGAAAATAGCACCCAAAAATAAACCAAAGTTCTCTTCCTGAAATGTTAGCTTATTTCTTCAATTTTTGCCTGGAAGTATTCAGGCGAAAATTTCTTTAAACTTCTCTAAAAGCAATGTATTCTTAGATGTGAATTTCTGACTCTGAAGAAATCAATAAAGCATTTCTGTCTATATTTTGCATTTAGGAAACTTGAAGGATTTTTTTGTGAATCTAACAATTTTAAAAAAGGAAAGGTTATGTCTTTTTAAGATTCTAATTGACTTCAGGCTTCATCTGTTCCTAGAAGATTTTGCAGGGACTTAATGTAATCTTTTAATTATTTAATTTCCCTTTGGGATTAATAAAGTATTTTTTAATTTGCATTGAATTTAACAAGCTTTTCAATCAGGACACTGGAAGAGGTATTAGCACAAAAAAACAACTTTTGAGATGACTGTTTTTGAGAACCTTGCAGAGCCACAATATTTAGACAAACTGTAAAAGGTTGTAAATATCATAACAATTTTCCATCAACTTCAGGAAAGTTTTAGATTTAAGCTCAAACAATACCTGATGGAGCATCAAACATAAGAACACTTTACCGCTTTGTTTGTCATTTTCTTTTGTATTTGTCATGTTCGGGTTTAGTTTTCTGACCCACATGCAGAATAAGACACCATAACTGGCTGAAGTCATGCTGTAAGCCAGTGTCTTTGCGATCTGGATGTTTTCCTTTACAGACTATTAGTTTAAAGGTACAGCTTACTCTACTGCTTGATAATTAGCATCAATTGGAGTGTATTTGTGTCTGAATTGAAATGATTTTTTGCAAAGTGCCTTGAGACAGCACTTTGCTGTCTCAAGGCACATATATAAAAGGCACATATATAAAACATATTTATATATGTTTATAAATAAACATATATGCAAAACTTTCTGATTGAATTTTCATTCCCAGGTCTTTTTCCATATGTTCTTTTTCCCAGAGTTAGAACAGATCTGGGTTAGAGAGCATTTAATTGGAATAATGTCTTATAACTACTGCAGCCTAATAACCCACAGGTGTGCAGGCTGCAGCAGACTCCACCACAGATCCTCTGAAGAGACAGATGACTTACTCTCACAGTTCACTGGATAGCTCCCACAAAAAACACTTAACTGGATTCTTCACCAGCTGTTTCACCCTTCATCACTCTCTATCAGCACAGCTATCCATGCAGAGAGAAAACCAAGAAGGACAACCGTCACCCCCTGCTCTGTCAACCTCATGGATCCACCTACCTCCTCCTTCTCAAGTTTCTTTCATTGCTGTTACTGGTCAAAACTCTTTCTTCATATTTCCTGCAATATCCAGCTTTATTTTCATTGAAGCTGGGAACTGAATGCATTCATTTTGACTACTTTTGTAATGGTTCACTAGAGGGACCCAGAAATTCAGCCACGACACAGGAGTGAGCAGAATACTCAAATATTTATTAAAAAGCAGCTTAAGCCGGACACACTGGATCGTCAGCTGCAGCACTGCGAAGGGGCGGAGAAGAGAGATCGGTGACTGGAGAGATAGCAATGAAGGGATCTTGTTAGTGTGTATGAAGGGAACACTAACCTGGCTAGGCGGTCCGGTACAGCGGAGATCAGCTGAGGGACGGGGGGACAGCAGATGCTGCGCTGACGCTGGGCGCAGGAGGAAGCGCCTGAAGAGGGGAAGCGCTGATACTGGGCAGCGCACAACAGGGTGAACCAGCAGCAGAGCCAAATCCAGATCCGAATACGTAGTCAGACGAGCTGAGGTCATGCACAGAGGGACTGAGAGCAGAATCCGTGGGAGAGGGCGAGAGCAGAGTTTACGAGACAGGCGTGGGTCGAGATCCGAAGGGCAAATAGCAATAGTCCGACAAGGGCGAGGCAAAAAGGGGTAGATCCGTGGAACAAAGCGTGGTAGAAACGATGAGGGCGAGACAGGAGTGCTGGAAAACTACTAGCTGGAAGCGTTCGATAATCTGGCGGCTTGGTAGTGACTGAGAAGGGCTTAAGAAGGGAAACAATCAGGGAGCAACACAGGTGCGGGGAATAACGGGAATGAGGGGTGTGACATGGATGAGGCCAAACAACACAGAACACCATGTGAACATTACAGTACCCCCCCCTCAAGGTCCGGCCCCTGAAGGACCACCAGGCTGGTCAGGGTGATCACGATGGAATGTCCTGATAAGGGCCTTGTCCACAATGTGGCGGGACGGAACCCATGAGCGCTCCTCCGGCCCATAACCCTCCCAGTCCACCAGGTAATGGGTGGCACGGCCCCACCTTCTGGACCGGAGTAGCCGTCTCACAGTGTAGACGGGACCCCCAGCGAAGAACCGGGCGGGAGGAGGGGGCTTGGAGGAGGGCATAAATCTGGAGGTAGCAACAGGCTTGATGCGGGAGACATGGAAGGTGGGATGGACCCTCAGGGAAGGAGGCAGCTGGAGGCGGACGGCCACAGGATTCACCACCTTGGAGATGGGAAACGGTCCAACGAAACGTGGGGCCAACTTCTTGTTTTCTACCCGAAGGGGAAGGTCCCTGGTTGACAGCCACACCCTCTGACCCACAAGGTAAGCGGGGGCAGGGATCCTGTGTCGGTTGGCTGACCTGGAATACATGGCAGATGTAGTTAAGAGAGCCCTGCGGGCCTTTCTCCATACCTTGAGGCACCTCCTGGCTGAGGCATGGGCAGAGGGAACCATGGCAGACCGCTCCTGCAAGGAAAAAATAGGTGGCTGAAAACCATAAACAGCATGGAAGGGAGACAACCCAGTGGCACTGGAGGGAAGTGAATTGATGGCATGCTCCACCCAAGGCAGATTCTGTGCCCACTTGGCTGGATCCTGTTCGCAGAGCATACGAAGCTTGATCTCCACTTCTTGATTGAGACGCTCGGTTTGACCATCAGTCTGTGGGTGGAAACCTGAGGAAAGGCTCACCTGGATCCCTAGCTGCCTACAAAACTCCCTCCAAAAACGAGAGACGAATTGAGGACCACGGTCAGAGACAATGTCCATGGGAAGTCCATGAAGTCTGAACACCTCCCTAGTAAGGATCTCACCCAACTCCTTGGAGGTAGGCAACTTCACTAGGGGAACCAGGTGAATCATTTTGGAGAAGCGGTCGACTATTGTGAGTATGGTTGTGTACCTGTTGGAGGTGGGTAGCCCAGTAATGAAGTCCATTGCAATATGCGACCAAGGCCGGTGGGGGACAGGTAGAGGGTGAAGAAGACCTGCTGGGGGTCGACGAGAGGGCTTGGCCTGGGAACAGACCCGGCAGGCAGAGACAAACTCCTTGACATCCTTGGCCATGTTCCTCCACCAGAAGCGTGACTGGACCACCTTCAGGGTTCTGACTACACCAGGGTGACAAAACAATTTGGATACATGGCAAAGCTTGAGTACCTCAGGGATGA
The DNA here is from genome assembly GCF_051168715.1 of Poecilia mexicana. Taxonomy (NCBI): domain Eukaryota; kingdom Metazoa; phylum Chordata; class Actinopteri; order Cyprinodontiformes; family Poeciliidae; genus Poecilia; species Poecilia mexicana. The sequence continues at coordinate 1,135,642 of NW_028263390.1, read as the reverse complement.
GATGGTCGGGAACGAACAGACGGTGGGAAGGACAGCCTGGGGGGGCCCGTTGCTGTTGGTTAGCCTCCCTGACCCTGTTCTCAACCTCTAGACGGGTTACTGCCAGCCGAACAGACTTTGGAAGAATAAATTCTTCTGAAGAAGTCACTGGTTCATTCAGGGGTTCATGAATCCTGGACAGCGCATCAGGCTTCACATTCTTGGAGCCAGGCCTGTAGGACAAAGTGAACACAAAGCGAGAGAAAAAGAGAGCCCACCTGGCTTGCCTGGTGTTAAGTCTCTTAGCTGACTTGAGATACTGGAGGTTCTTGTGGTCAGTCCACACAAGGAAGGGTTCCTTCGCTCCTTCTAGCCAATGCCTCCATTCCTCCAAAGCTAGTTTAACAGCCAGCAACTCCCGATCCCCCACGTCGTAGTTGCGCTCAGCAGAGGAGAGACTTCTAGAAAAGAAGGCGCATGGATGAATCTTACCATCCTCATACCTCTGGCTAAGGATGGCGCCAACACCAGACTCCGAGGCGTCGACCTCCACAATGAACTGTCTACTCAGGTCGGGAGAATGGAGAATAGGTGCAGAAGAGAACAGGTGTTTGAGTCTTTGAAAAGCCTTGTCTGCATTAAGGTTCCACTGAAAATGAGACTTGGGAGAGGTTAGAGCATGAAGGGACGAGGCAATAGAACTGTAATTGCGAATGAACCTTCGATAGAAATTGGCAAAACCCAGGAACCTCTGGAGCTGCTTACGGTTCTGAGGAGTAGGCCAACTTAACACAGCAGAAACCTTGCGGTCCTCCATAGACAGCCGGTTGGGAGAGACTAGGAAGCCTAAGAATGAAGTCTCAGACACATGAAACTCACACTTCTCAGGCTTAACAAACAGTTTATTCTGTAGTAAACGGAGAAGCACAGAACGAACATGGTTGATGTGAGAGGGAAGGTCTTTAGAAAAAACCAGGATGTCGTCTAGATAGACAAAAACATAAAGTCCAACCATATCCCTAAGAACATCATTCACGAGGGCCTGGAAGACTGCTGGTGCATTAGTTAACCCGAATGGCATCACTAAATATTCATAGTGCCCAGTAGGGGTATTAAAGGCAGTCTTCCATTCGTCCCCCTCCCGAATACGCACCAGATGGTATGCATTCCTTAGATCCAATTTAGTAAAGATGGTAGAGCCCTGGATGCGTTCGAATGCAGTGTTTGTGAGTGGGAGGGGGTAACGGTTCTTGATGGTGATGTCATTGAGTCCTCTGTAGTCGATGCAGGGGCGAAGTGAACCATCCTTCTTTCCCACAAAGAAGAATCCAGCGCCAGCAGGAGAGGAGGAAGGACGAATGATACCTGCTTGGAGGGCCTCCTTGATGTAGTCACGCATGACTCGGTCTTCAGGGACAGAAAGTGGATAGAGACGACCCTTGGGCAGGCAGGTGCCAGGTAGCAGGTCGATGGCACAGTCATAGGGGCGGTGTGGTGGCAGGGAAGTAGCATGATGCTTACTGAAAACCTCCTTGAGGTCATGATAGTCCTTAGGGATCCCTGAGAGGTCAGGGTCCAGAACTGGGGGACCCTGGGGAACTGACCCAGGATGATTGGCAGCTTGAAGACAGGTGGAAAGGCAGTGAGAGCTCCAGCCGAGAACCACACCATGGACCCAGTCAATATGTGGGTTGTGAAGTCTCAACCAGGTAGCGCCAAGAATTACAGGGATGTTAGGTGAGTTGATGATCAGGAAAGAGATGGATTCCTGATGATTCCCTCCCACGATCAGTTGGACGGGCTCTGTCTCCAGCTTGACCTGGTGTAAAACATGACCATCAATAGCCTGGACCTCAGTCTTACGAGTACTGTCTCTCAGTGTTGTGTTCAAGACCACCTAACCCAAGACCAAGACAAGACCAAGACTTTTGGGGTCCGAGACCAAGTCAAGACCAAGACCGAGGGAAGTCGAGACCAAGTCAAGACCAAGACCAGCGGCCCACGCTACATGATACTATAAAATGTAAAATATGATCGAAATTGCTTCTCAAAATAATCTGAAAGATCCATATTAAGTATTTAATTTTAGATATTAAATACTTAATACATTTTACCAATATTAAATATTCCATTTATTTGCTAAAAAGTGTGATGGTCTCGTGCCATCCCTAAAAACATAACGCCCTGGGCATTTGCCCATATTGCTCATGTCAGAAACCACCACTGTCTGCACCATTAAACATAGCAATTGAGGCAATGCCCTGATGGTAAATAACGCTCAACCATGAACACTGACCAAGGAGCAACAAGGAAGAAGTAACCAAACAGAAGGCGCTCATCGTGACTGTTTTCACTCTCTCTCCCAGTACATGAAGCCAGGTAGTCTGACACCATGGCAGACATTACAGCTGCCACTTTGAACAAAAACAATCAAAGAGCAATGTGCATGCTCTGCGTGCTCTTCGTTCTTGTGTTTTAGTTATTTGTTAATTTAAATATTGACGTACATAATAAAATTAAATAATGATGCAGTGTACACAGAGCATTACAAGAACAAAGAACGGGTGTTCTGTCAGATCAGCATACGTTGTCAGATAGTCGTACGCTTAGCTCAGATATGCATACGCTGTCATTACCATATGATTTTATTTAATCAGCAACATAGAATCATGACGTAGATCATCATACACTTGGTTATTAACAGTTGTATGGCATCCAGCTGCAGCCAGACCTGCTTTAAACACACTTTGAAACCACGACAACGCATGTATATCCATCTAGTTATCACATTATGTCATATTATAAACAATTTAATGACTTATTTTCGTCATAACTTGTTGTGTATACTGACAACTACACTGACGGTCAGACTTAATGCGCATGCGCTGGCATGGTACTCACTGCATGTATGCTATTCTGACAGCGTATGGCTATCTGATAGAACACCGGCTACATCTGTCAGACACGTCATTACCATAAGATTTCATTTAATCAACAACATAGAATCATGACGTAGATTGTCATACACTTTGTTATTAACAGTTGTATGACATCCTGACTTAGCGGTTAAGTGAGTTTTACATGGGCGTGTGTTGTAGCTGACTCCAGCTGCAGCCAGACCTTGCTTTAAATACACTTTGAAACCATGACAACACATGTATATCTATATAGTTATCATTGAAAACAATTTAATGACTTATGTTCATCATAACTTGCTGCGTATGGTGAACTGACAACTCCTCTGATGGTCGGATTTCTTAATGCTTAATGCATGTTATGCTATCCTGACAGCGTATGGCTATCTGATAGAACAACAGCTCTCAGTGAGTGACACTCCAGTCCTATCTAATAAATAAAGAGCCGTGGAGAAGAATCGACTGTTTCTGAATGTCACCTCACTATATTGCAGACTTTTGGACATAGCGTTGTCCCATATATGCGACAAGTCAGTCAACACCTCCGCACAATAATTCAGCGCAGTGAGTGATAACATTTTTCATCACAAATGCTTATGTGTCTCTGTACAGCTAGCTTTGATAACATCACGTTAACGGAGCTTACCTTCTTTGAGCTACTTTTCTAAGTGACGAAAAAAGTTAGACGTTGTCTCCACCATCTGTGAAAGTGAAGCGCTGCTGAGTTAGCTGTGGCCATCAGATGTCTTACTATTTATGCAGCGATATTCCATTACTGACGATTAGACAAACATTTTCTGCCGCTGAGAGGAAACCACTGCGCATGTCCTGGAGCGCCGCGCGCGAGTGAAAGGTGGGGAGGGGAGGGGGAGGGAGAGTAAAAGGTGGGGAGGGTGGGGGGACTAACAGAAACACGTAGTTGCTTGGATTTTAATCGGTGCGTTTTGCATCCACTGAAAACAAAGATGTTAACAAATAAACTAGATAGTGTGCTGTACGTTTAGTGATATTTTCACAGTTGCGGTCTTGACTGGTCTTGAAATAAAATGCCGAGTCCTCAGCGCCCGAGACCGAGACAAGACCGAGACCAAATGCGGTCGAGTCCGAGACGAGACCGAGACCATCAAAAAATGGTCTTAAGACCGGTCTTAAGACCAAGACCAACTTCGAGTACCACAACACTGCTGTCTCTTAATTTCAACTGAAGTGAGCGGGCTAGCTCAGCATCCATAAATTCAGTGTCAGCTCCAGAATCCACAAAAGCCGCTAGGGAGTGGGAGCGACCATGCATAGAAATCTGAGCCTTAATGGTAATTAATGAAGATTTGGTTGTAGAGTACTGGTTAAGAAGAGCACTACAGACCGAAGGAACTAACCTCTTGGAGGGACATTGGCGGAGTTGATGGTCCTCACTGCCACAGTAGAAACACAGGCCCTTCTTGAGCCTCCGCTCCCTCTCCTCGGGTGTCAGCTTGGAGCGGCCAATCTGCATAGGCTCAGGTTGGTCCTGGAGGGGAGAGGAAGGTGGTTTGGGCAGAGGTGACCTAGTGAGCCTGGAGGACGCCCCCAGGGATGGATACAGACGATCGGAAGCCCTCTCCAGCCTTCTTTCATGCATCTGCTGGTCAATCCGGGATGCCATGGTTTCTAGGTCTGCCAAATCCTTAGGGGGGTCACGAGTAGAGAGTTCATCTTTAATGCTTTCACTCAGACCTTGATAAAAGGCATCACACAAGGCTTCATCATTCCAATCACTATCAGCAGAGAGGGTATGAAAGTCAATGATATATTCATTAATGCGTCTCTTGCCCTGTTTTATTCTCCAGAGCCCTCGAGCCGCCTCTCTCTCAGGGAGGCAGGGATCAAAAATGCGTATAAGTTCTTTGGAGAAATCAGTAAAACTGTAACACCAGAGCGAGTCTTTCTGCCATTCAGCAGTACCCCAAATCTTAGCCTTGCCAGATAGCAAAGAAATCATGTAAGCGACTTTAGCTCGCTCGGTGGGAAAAGAGCTGGGCTGAAGCTCAAAATGGATCTCACACTGGGTAATAAAGGGGCGACATTGGGTAGGCTCACCACAAAAAACCTCAGGAGGGGACAATCGGGGCTCCTGGGGTAGAGGTAATCGCACCAGCTGGGGAGGAGATTGCCGTGGGGCAGCCGAAGCACTGGGAGGCGCTGTGGGGCCTGTCAACTTGGAGAGCATAGACATCATTTCCTGCATATTAGCCTCCAATTTAGTAATGGATTTCTCTACAGCAGTGCGCCATTCCTGTGCGTGCGATGGGTCCATAGTGGCCAGATTATACTGTAATGGTTCACTAGAGGGACCCAGAAATTCAGCCACGACACAGGAGTGAGCAGAATACTCAAATATTTATTAAAAAGCAGCTTAAGCCGGACACACTGGATCGTCAGCTGCAGCACTGCGAAGGGGCGGAGAAGAGAGATCGGTGACTGGAGAGATAGCAATGAAGGGATCTTGTTAGTGTGTATGAAGGGAACACTAACCTGGCTAGGCGGTCCGGTACAGCGGAGATCAGCTGAGGGACGGGGGGACAGCAGATGCTGCGCTGACGCTGGGCGCAGGAGGAAGCGCCTGAAGAGGGGAAGCGCTGATACTGGGCAGCGCACAACAGGGTGAACCAGCAGCAGAGCCAAATCCAGATCCGAATACGTAGTCAGACGAGCTGAGGTCATGCACAGAGGGACTGAGAGCAGAATCCGTGGGAGAGGGCGAGAGCAGAGTTTACGAGACAGGCGTGGGTCGAGATCCGAAGGGCAAATAGCAATAGTCCGACAAGGGCGAGGCAAAAAGGGGTAGATCCGTGGAACAAAGGGTGGTAGAAACGATGAGGGCGAGACAGGAGTGCTGGAAAACTACTAGCTGGAAGCGTTCGATAATCTGGCGACTTGGTAGTGACTGAGAAGGGCTTAAGAAGGGAAACAATCAGGGAGCAACACAGGTGCGGGGAATAACGGGAATGAGGGGTGTGACATGGATGAGGCCAAACAACACAGAACACCATGTGAACATTACAACTTTATTCCATAGACTTTAACGTGTAAATACAAAGGTTTTGTATGGCGCCTTTGTACAAAATATAAAGGTTTCTATGGAGCTTTTACATTGTTAACCAGGGCCACATATGGATTGTAGAGGTGCAGGATAAAAATCACTCCAGGAGGGGATAAAGTTATTCTTCCTCTAAATTAGCGGTTCTCAACGTGGGCGCTACCGTCCCCCGGGGGGCGTTCAGAGGACGGCATGGGGTGCTGGCAGAAATTTTTACAAAAGGGGGACTTTGGGATTCCTTTGTGGGGCGTTTGGTATGCACAACAATACCAGTTTAGATTTTGAGCAACTTGGTAAAACTGTATTGTGTAACATTAAATCATGCTTGGCTGCAACTGTATCAATGGCAGCTCTCCTTCTATTCAGCGTTTGTTAGCTTCTGTTAGCTTCTTGGCGCAGCTCTGTTCTCCTGCTACTGGTAGCTTCACCGCATCAGTTCAGCGTTTCACCGGCTGATGATGTTGCTGTGATTCACTTTGTCTGGTATTTTTGTACATATGTTCTGGCAGTTCTGTGATCATGTCAAAGCAGCAACTTATATTAAAAAGTTTTATTTCCGTTTGAAGGCTGCCCGCTTCCATGGAAGGACAACAGAAAATCGCTCTTATAAACATGTAATTACTAAAATCACGATACCGTCACTTTGTATCCCTCTGAAAAATGAACCCATTTAAATAAAGAAATCCCTCCATTGGTGATACCACGATAGAGAGCGTTCATTTTATAGCGTTAACACCGGTGCTGTAAGTGGTCCGTTATGAAACGGGTGTGATAGAACAACGGAACCACAGCACTTTTAAATTTCAATAATCAGAATACCGAAATTGTTTCTGTTGTTTTAAAAGGTTTATGTTAGTCTGCCTTTTCCCCATCGATACGCTTCCCGACCGGCCTGTCTATAAATCAGTATAGACAGGTCTAAAAAAAAAACGACGCACACATTGCGCAAAACTCTGAAACAGGAGAAGCGGAACATAAAACGGAGCGACGAACTATATGGCATAAAAACAGTGAAAAATTAACACATGATGTGAAACACATAACGATTAGGCGGCGTAGCAGGTGATGAGTGAAGATGATTGATGGTGAGCGTCAATAAACGATAAAATAAATCTAGCAACATTAGAGAAACTAAAGTGGACATAGCAATAAACCGAGAGGATAATACTAATCAAAGGAAACTAAATGGAAATGAATGACGAACAAAATGCAAGAATAAACTAAGAAACTAAATTAAATACAGAGGAAGAAAACTGGTATGGCAAGACCTTTTGAGCAATAATTAATACAGAGAACTGCATGGCAAGAATAAACAGACACTATTTCCAGATAAAAGGTAAAATAATATTGTGGAAGTGCCATGGGTTTGTTGAGACCACATCTAATACTGAGAATAAATATAGCTTACAGACCATAACAGTAAAGAACTTATCACTTATTTATGTTTTTAATTAGATTTATTTCGTCAATGTTATTTTTCATGTCTGTTAATGTCATGAGGCTGATGACTCCATGACACTTTCAATTTGACTCATTAGTGTTAGGATCTGTGTTTTCTGTGTAGTTTCTGTCTGTCTAGTCCTGTTTTCCCCTGAGTCTGTCTTGATTGATCCCAGCTGTGTGTCGTTCCTGTGATTACCCTCCCAGTGTATTTAGTCCCACCTGTTGTCAGTGTTCTTTGTCGGATCGTTGTCGTGTCTCACGTCTGTGTCTGTTCCTGTGCTGCCTGAGATTTTCTGTTGTTCCTCCTGGTTTGTTTCATTAAATTATATTTCATCATGACTACCTGGGATTCCCGGCGTCTCTCTCACCACTCTCAACCACACATCATGACAGTACGATCCGACCAGAAAAGAGGTGAGGACGCCAGCGTTTGGGGTAGCGAGGCTTGGTTCCAGCAGCAGTTGGAGTTGGCTCAACGGGATCTCTACAAGGACGTAGAGATCTTGCCTTCTCCGCTGCTGCTGGAGGAACTGGGTCTCGCCTCAGACCTCGACGTACCCAGGCAACGCGGACCGCGACGGAGGCGGCGGCGGGGATCCAGAGCGGAGGAGTTCTGTGGCGGAGCTCCAGCCAGCCTGAATCCCTGGGTGGGAACTCGGCTGGCGTTCTGCCCGCCCGGAGTCGGACCCCGCCGTTACTGCTGCCCTGAGCCGCCGGAGATCCCGGCCCCTGGGTCACGCCGTTTCCGCCGCCCTGAGCCGCCGAAGATCCCGGCCCCTGGGTCACGCCGTCAACGCCGCCCTGAGCCGCCGGAGGTCCCGGCCCCTGGGCAAAGCCGTCGCCGCAGCCCTGAGCCGCCGGAGGTCCCGGCCCCTGGGCAAAGCCGTCGCCGCAGCCCTGAGCCGCCGGAGGTCCCGGCCCCTGGGCCCCTCCTGCAGCTGCCTCCGGTCCCCGCACCGAGGCGGCGTCTGTCCCCGCTGCCTCCGGTCCCCGCACCGAGGCGGCGTTTGCTTCCGCCCCCAGAGTTTCCCGAGTCTGCTCCGTGCGAGCCCCCCGAGTTTCCTGAGTCTGCTGCTCCCCCAGAGTTTCCTGAGTCTGCTGCTCCCCCCGAGTTTCCTGAGTCTGCTCCTCCCCCCGAGTTTCCTGAGTCTGCTCCTCCCCCCGAGTTTCCTGAGTCTGCTGCTCCCCCCGAGTTTCCTGAGTCTGCTGCTCCCCCCGTGTTTCCTGAGTCTGCTGCGCCCCCCGAGTTTCCTGAGTCTGCTGCGCCCCCCGAGTTTCCTGAGTCTGCTGCTCCCCCCGAGTTTCCTGAGTCTGCTGCTCCCCCCGAGTTTCCTGAGTCTGCTGCTCCCCCCGAGTTTCCTGAGTCTGCTGCTCCCCCCGAGTTTCCTGAGTCTGCTGCTCCCCCCGAGTTTCCTGAGTCTGCTGCTCCCCCCGAGTTTCCTGAGTCTGCTGCTCCCCCCGAGTTTCCTGAGTCTGCTGCGCCCCCCGAGTTTCCTGAGTCTGCTGCGCCCCCCGAGTTTCCTGAGTCTGCTGCGCCCCCCGAGTTTCCTGAGTCTGCTGCGCCCCCCGAGTTTCCTGAGTCTGCTCCGCCCCCCGAGTTTCCTGAGTCTGCTCCGCCCGGGCCTTTAGAGTTTCTAGTGCCCCCTCCTCCTTTAGAGTTTCTAGTGACCCCTCCTCCTGAGTTTGCTGATTTGGTCCCTTCTCCCGAGCTCCTTGTGCCTCCAAGCCCTCCTCCCGAGTCCCCGAGCCCTCCTCCCGAGTCTCCGGAGCCTGCAGCCGGCCCTCCAGCCGGCCCACCTGAGCCTGCAGCCGGCCCTCCAGCCGGCCCACCTGAGCCTGCCGGCCCACCTGAGCCTCCGAGGGTCCGCCTCCTGCGTCGGCGGAGGAGACCGCCGGACCCGCCTCCTCGCTTCCTGCGTCGGCGGAGGAGACCGCCGGACCCGCCTCCTCGCTTCCTGCGTCGGCGGAGGAGACCGCCGGACCCGCCTCCTCGCTTCCTGCGTCGGCGGAAGAGACCGCCGGACCCGCCTCCTCGCTTCCTGCGCCGGCGGAAGAGACCGCCGGGCCCGCCTCCTCGCTTCCTGCGCCGGCGGAAGAGACCGCCGGATCCGCCCAAGGGGGTCCGCCTCCTTCGCCGGCAACGTCCGCCGGACTAGCCTCCTGGTTCTCTGCCCACCCCGTTGGGTCGTTTTTCGTTTTGGACTGTTTTCTGGACTCTGGCCCTCCTGCCGTCGCCCCTCCGCCCACCCTGCTGGGTTGTTTTTGGTTTTTGGACTTTTCTGTTTGGGCGTCTGGTAGCCGCCCCTTGAGGAGGGGGTACTGTTAGGATCTGTGTTTTCTGTGTAGTTTCTGTCTGTCTAGTCCTGTTTTCCCCTGAGTCTGTCTTGATTGATCCCAGCTGTGTGTCGTTCCTGTGATTACCCTCCCAGTGTATTTAGTCCCACCTGTTGTCAGTGTTCTTTGTCAGATCGTCGTCGTGTCTCACGTCTGTGTCTGTTCCTGTGCTGCCTGAGATTTTCTGTTGTTCCTCCTGGTTTGTTTCATTAAATTATATTTCATCATGACTACCTGGGATTCCCGGCGTCTCTCTCACCACTCTCAACCACACATCATGACAATTAGGATTTTATTAAGAACCAGATTTGTTTGTAATTTCTGTCCAGTAAAACTATTAATCTATAAATCAGTAGACAGGTCTATATAAAGATATAATCCATGTTTCTGTCTCATATTGTATGGCATTAAAAGGATCTGGAACTTTTGTTTTTCCACTGAAAGCTCTGGTTTTCACAATAAATGCCATGTGGGTGAAATTTTATGGATGATACTCTGATGTCCCATTCTCCTGAAGGCAGCACAGAGCTACACCACCAGACACTCACAGAAACGCTGAAGAGAAGAGTTGTGATTAATGTAGTTACAGTTCTATCCATGTTTTAATGTTGCAGAGCTCAGTCGTTTTGCAAATAGTTCAAAGATTAAACTGGCATTGTTGTACATCTTTTATCTGGTCATTTTGTGCAATATTTAACAACTAGAAAATGGCAAAGAATAAGAATATTGTTTCCACTCTGATGGGCTGCTGTTAGGCCTACCAATTTTAAGTTGAATGCCCATTTCGTAGACACGTGTGAAAATAATTTCTATTCACTTTGCTTTTTTGTTCTCTGGGAAATTATTTTTGATGATAAATACAGAAACAAGCATAAAAATCAAAACATCTACAATAGTGATAGTAACATTAATAATAAAATAATGGTCAGTGCAAAGTATCCTACAATCTGATGGTTGAATAACCTGAATAACATTTTGAAAGCAATGAATATCTTTGTTGTTCAGCTTGAATGTCTATTTATTCAATAATTTAGCAGTAAAAAGGGTTTTTGAAATAAAATGCTGCTTATTAAGTCCAGGTTGACTCAGTCGTCTGTCTCTTCCAAATCCTGAGAGAAACCCTGTATCTGTTTACAGACAGAGCAGAGGTTGGGACCAGTAACAGGACAAACTACATCCTGGGTCATCATCGCCCCATGTTTAGAGTGGCCTGGATGAAACTAACAAAAGCAAATACTTAAAGAAGACAAAATATCTTTTCTTTAGAACAATGTGAGGTGATGCAGAAAATAAAGCTGAAAATTATTCTTGAAGCTACTGTCAATGGTTTCACTCACTACATCAGAAATGCTTCAAGTGAAAACAAAGTGTTTGTTAAATAAATCTCATTGGGGGTTGTTATGGTGCTGTTGCTCATGCAGCTTCTTGTGCTGGATGAGCTGTGCTTGCATGTCCCATGAAATCATCAGCTTTTCTTTACTCCTTTAATACATTTCATAAGGTTATGCACCTGCACACTGATCAGATGGGCCACTGATCAGTGGCCCATCCAGCAAAGGTTTGCTGGATGAAAACATCCATCATGTCCACAGCCATGCTTTGGCACCAAATTGTAAAATCAGCTTTTTTTGTTTGTTTGTTTTAGGACCCTTACCATAACCACACTAACACAGTAAGGTCTAGCAGTTCTACCACAACTATTCATCATTTTAATTTAGAATGTTAAGGTGGGCTAACTCTGTAATTACTATTGAAAATAAAGCACATGCTCACTGGAGCAATTCATTTGCAAAGTTATGATCACATTCTGACCTTGTTGTGGTATTACGGAGTCTCTGGGGATCAGCCACATTGTACTACACTGATCCTAAGGGCCACATAAGTGTGTGTGCTGAACTGTAAAATCTCCCCTACATCTGCAATGCTTCACTCAAGGCATTTTATGGTTTTGCTGAAGGAAAAAATTAAGGGACACAGAAATTCTTCCTTAGGGCATCCTCTCATTAAGGGTGTTTCTCAAACCAGGAGAAAAACAGCTGATTTGATCATACTAACAGTGCAATAAGAGTCAGAGATAATATTTTTTATCTAAATGGAAAAAAACTAAATTGCTTAGAAATGACTTTAAACTCTGCCTTTGTTTTGTTATCTTAAATTCATTCTTCATCAGCCTAAATTATAATTATGTTTCTTTTGTCTGTTTCTTGATAATAAAAAAATTATTAGATATTGCTACATTGCTGTCTTTATGTAGAAAGGCTCTGTTACCTGTCCGCTAGAAAGGTAACAGAGCAATATTTGATCTAAAAGAACAACTAGGTGAGGAAAGCTTGGATATTTGGCCCGGCTCTGTGTACCGCTGGACATCAGCAAATGTAGTCCCTGTAGAGCTGCAGGAGCTGTAGACGAGGTGGGTGTATTGTTGTAAAGCAGAGGCAGAGCACGGCTCGGAGGCAGTTGCAGTTTGACATTGCCTCATTCATGGCTCACATTCATCATAAGTGGCTCAGAAGTTTTCCAGAGGGAGCCACAGGGAACCAGAGGGAGGAGAATGTTAAATCCCAGCCTTGCTGAAATCAGAGGCCCTGGCAGAGCTGATCTCACACACACACACACACACGCACACACACACACACACACACACACACGCACACGCACACACACACACACACACACCTGACTCTCCATTCATCAGCAAACACACAAACTGCAGCTGGCTGATGCATTTGACACCCACAGATAAGATATGTGAATATTTTCTCCTAGGGCCATTCTGTGATTTTTGTATTGTTATCTTATGTTTTTGCTGGGAATATACTGGTGAAAAAAAACACACACATTTGCACCAGCACACATATACATCAGGAATGGAGTCAAGACCGGTTCTCCCCAGTTGAAAATTTAGAACTTCAACAAATATTTCAGGATAATACTGTTTGTTCACTATAAAATGCAAATTCGAAAAACTGTTCATTACTCAACCATAACTACTTTTTCATAATAATAAAATGTCAGTTTTCATGTGTCTTATTTATATGCTGATGATGTTCAATTATGTTGTTCATTCAGACCTTCTGAATATCGCATGTTGTCCCTTTTGATAAATTGTATTATCAATATCAAACAGTGGCTCAGTGACAACTTCCTGCAGGTTAATTGTGATAAAACTGAAACCTTCATTGTTGCTCCCAACAATCAAATGGCTGAAATCAAATAACTCCTTGGTGTAATAGTTTCTTCAGTTAAAGCAAAGCTCAGAAATCTTGGCATTATTGTTGATTCTGCTGTGTCAACAATAATGACACAGCAATGAGACACTGCTTTTTTCAACAAAAATATTTCTAGGCTTATGTCTCTTGTGTCAAAAGCCGAATTGAAGATGATTATTCGTGTTTTTATTTCATCCTGTCTAAATTCTTGTAACAGTTTTTTCATGTGTTTGAAAAGGAATGACCTGTCCTTTTGCAGACAGATCTGAATACAGGATTTGGGTTTCTGTTGTTAAGAGAGGAAAAATTCTTGAACTTTAAAAACTTTTTGACTCGTTAAATCCTCTCTTATGCCCGGGTTCAGAAAAATGCTGTGCGCAAAGACTGAGATCACGCAGAGATAACAGCGTCACAATAATCAGCATTTATTCAAGACAGATGCATACTATGACCAGACAAACACATCACATAACATCAGAAACCTCAGAGCACAAACAACACATGAATTTACCTGAGAGAGAAAAAGACAAAAGATGGAAGCGACAAACAAAAAGCAAAGACATCTTTGGAGAAGTTGCAAGCGCAAAATCTGATTTGTTACTTCTGTGTAGAAAGTTTTATCCTCTTGTATTTAATTTATTCAAATAAGGCGTATCTTTGCTCATCCAACCAGGAGCTATCTCTGACCCTCTCTCAAGCCAGAAACCCCTGCCGTGTTTACGGCCTTTCACAGATGAGTGTGAAAAGCCAGAACTTCCACTGTATTGTTTTCTCACAGACAAAAGGCAGTTCAAACGATCCTAGCAAACCATCTGCTGTAACTACAGGTAACATAAAGGTCAATAGGCCAGAATAAGTTACTGATTTAAAACCACAATTTAGGCCATTTGAATCAAGACATGTTAAGTTTTAAAACTAGCTTATTTTAAATTTATTTTCTCAACACTGTGTATTTATTTAGATTTCTGTGTTCTGTGGAGTCTCTATGTTGTCCCATCTACCCCTTGATTAGTTTCTTATTTCCCTATTGTCTCTCTGTGTATTTAAACCCACCTCTGTTCATTGTTCTTGGTCGGGTCCTCGTCTTGTCTTGTTGTCTCATGTCTATTGTGTTTCCAGTTGCTACCAGTCATGAGCTCTTAGCCTTCTGCTCTTTCTGTGCTGCCTGAACAATGTATTTTGTATTTCTTCATCAAATTCATCATTCATTTTCAACAACCTGGGTCCGCTGCATCTTCCTCACCACCTCATCACCGCAACACCTGACACTGCAATGCCTTTAACTCCTGCAGCACACAGCTCCAGTTTGGATCCTGATAAGTACTTTTCCAAACCTACATAAAAGAACCACAGACAACGTATAGGAATTTTATGGCCAAAACTTTTGCAAAAGGAGTAGACTCAGCAAACTGCTCCTCCAAGCCGTTCACAGAGCGTTCTGCCCTCTCTCTGCTAGAGCAGTCCTTTTATTTGGGAAAACAAAAGTGAGAAAAGATAAACAGCAAAGACAGATGGCAAGCTCTATCTACACACACAGGTCATCTAGCCCTTTCCCTTGAGAGCGATTTCTCCTAAGGGTGGAGGGAACGATCAGTTCTCAGGAACACAGATACTTGGTGACTTTTAGCACAGACAAGAAAATCACGTCAGTGCTGGAGCTAAAGTAATAATAAAAAATGATAACACAGAAAATCCCCAACAGATCCCTTTACCTTGGCCACCAGTGCATTTTAGAACAGAGGTCACCAACTCCAGTCCTCGAGGGCTACCATCCTGCAACTTTTAGATTCACCTCTGCTCCAAAATGTCTGAATTCCCTCACCAGCATTCATTCCTCTCTGCAATAGGCTGGAAACGAACAGTTTATTTGATCCAGGTGTGTTTGAGCAGAGACGCATCTAAAAGTTACAGGATGGTAGGACTGGAGGACTGGAGTTGGTGACCCCTGTTTTAGAATATATTTAAAAATTTTAGTTCTTACTTTTAGAAACATCTGCAGTCAAGCCCGTCTATATCTCTGACCTTCTAGAGTCCTGCTCCTCTTCTCACAGCCTAAGACCTTCCAGTCAAAGGCTTCTAATGATCCCACAGACTCATTTTAAGAGCAGATTGGATAAAGCCTTGAGGGCCGTGGCCCCAAAACTGTGGAATATGTTGCCTCTACTTTGTGCTGCTTTGATTATTTTAAAAAGCAGCTGAAGACACACTTATTCAGACTGGCTTTTAATTAGTTTTATTTTGTATTATGTTACATGTATGTTGTTTAATCTCTCCTCCTATTTTATGTGTTTCTAGGTCTTATATTTTGTAAAGCACTTTGTAGTTTCTGACCTGTAGAAGGTGCTCGATTGAAAAAGCTTACTTACTTACTAAAGTTTACTTCTTGGTATAAAATTAATAATGGGCTTAATAAAGTTATATTTAAGTTGCACTGATACATACATGTTCTTTAAACTGAATTAATCAGCTTACATTACATAACAGTTGTATGACAAATTTAAAAGAGTGAGATTAAGTTAGGATTTTTCATATAAATATATATAATTACATTTTTTTATGTGATAATCTGGATAAAAGCCATTCATCTGAGCTGAGTATCAGATGTTAAAAAAGTTTATTGTTCCTAAAAACCCATCCTGGACACATCAATAATTCATTAGTCATATTAATATTATTATTAATCTACCATGCAAATTGTCTCACTGGGGGAATTTTCCAAAACACTAGAGCCAATAGAATCTGTGGGATATAAAAAGGAAGTTTTTATATCCCGCAGGGACTATGGAGCCCCCTATGGGACAATGGGGAAATTTTTCTTGAAGTTATAGGACTAAAAATGTTAAATATTTCCTGCCAGCTGAGTTTAAGAGCTTGCTTCAAGTGTGTGTAACATGTTGTCTTTAATGGACAACATGTTACACGCACCAAGTAGAAATATTTTTTCTAACATGGATGATCATAAAACATGCAAGGGAGGATTGAATTTATGGTTTTTGCTTGATGAAATGATCTTGATGTCTTATGTTTCTTCTTGATCAGCTGCTGGTTCAGTGAGTTTTACACAGAATGGTGACGATGACGCCACTAGGGCAGAAACAGAGTTTGCACCTTAAAAAACTGTACTAGCGTTAAGTCTTACTTTTGATGTTGCTGTGTGTTATTCCAGTTCACAGAGCTTTAGTGTCTCTTTTTAATAATAATATTACCATTATTTATCTGGGTGTTATGCCTATTTTGGCAGTTCCTTGTTTTGCTGTAGATGTCACTTAAAAGAAGTCACCCAGCTCACTTTGCATATCGTTAACCCTGGGCATGGATAAATTTTACAAGTGGCTCTGTGTTTTATCTATGCAAGAATATTTCAGAGTCATTATCATAACTGAGATAGTGGAATACTGCTGTGCTCCGATCACTTTACGTTGTTTGCTTTAATTCATTTTAAAGTTTGCTGTGCTTCTGCAGGTGACAATATAAATTACGTTTTTGTAATTTTGACAAAAATGATTGTGTTTTGAACTGGTCTTGACCCAGTTTGTCGAACCAAGACCGAGTCCTGACAATTCAAGACTTCAAGACTAAGGAAAAAATGGTTCAAGCCCAAAACCAGCCTTTAGCCTTCCCTCCCTGGTGTATACAGGTATCTGTCCATTGGCCAGATTACAGCCTGTGTTAAATGAATACACCAAATTCTGAACAAGGGCTTTTGAGTTTCTAATCTTTATAAATTAAAACCTAATACTGCACATATTGACACATATTTTAATTTTAATTCACACAATATTGTCTGTTTCCTTGTTGTGATCAGTAAGTAAGTAAAAATACTGTGTATGTACACAGTATTTTTCCATTAAAGTAAATTTCCTATATTTTTTTGCCCATCAACATTAGTTTGCAAAAGTAAAAAGTCCAGGAATCAAACCAAGAAATTTCTCTTTTTGCTGATCCCAGGCCTCACTGTTGTGCATAATTTTTAAAAGTCCATAAGTTGCACCTACTTTTCAGAGAATTTTGAACTGAATGAAGCCAAGATGAACACTAAATTAGAGCAGCACATTTTAATGCCAATATTCAGAACTTTATGGAAGATTTAGCACAGTGGGAATGAGTAGAGGAATAATCTAGAGCTTTATGAATTCAGTCCCTTTTCTAATCGATCCCAGGTCAGTATTCTCAGTCAGCTGAGTTTAAGAGCTTGGTTCAAGTGTGAGTATAATCAGAAAGTTGTAAAAGAGAAGCCCACAGGAAGACTGAGGAAGATGTGAGATTTCCACACAGAAGTCTGAAATCAATGTGGCTTGAAACCAGAAAATGCAAAACAAATGGGATAAAACAGGACTGTATGTTTCTGTGATGTGCAACATAATGATTTGAAACACAAAAAAGTGAGTTCTTATTTATCAAGTGGTTATGAAAGACTTTGTTTAAAGCAATTTTGTACTTTAGTTTCCTACTTGATGAATCCAACCTTACTGCGTCCAGCCTTTTCCCAGCTCTGCTATAAATAAAAATAGATGTATTAGAAATGGCAGTGTGTCCAGCAGCCATCTGTTCGTATGCATTTACCAGCACAATCTTACACCCTGCCGGAGTTTTACACCTTGGATTTACATTTATTGATCTCTCTGATGTAAGCCATTCATCTCACACAGGGCTGGTCTTTTTCCCTCCCAGGACAACAGAATGCAGCTCTTTGTTGCAAGCTGTGAGCAGATCAATAGTTTCAATAAATATTTGTATCTGCAGTGAATTATTCTTATGTATGAAATGCCATATTAAAAGTGGGTTCAGCATATCCTGAGATGTGGAAAACTGTCCAATAGAAGTACACATTGAGATTTTTCTGGGGAAAATCTTTACACCACTTGAGCTCCTTCACATTTTGCTTTAAGGCTTTAAGATGTATAAATGTAAACTTTATGGGAAACATCAATGCAAAGTACAGAAAAGAGAAGGACAATGAGACAGAATCCTTAATATTTTTTTCTTTGCAAATCAATATCTAAAAAATGGGACATGAAGCCTAGGTGTCAATTCAAACTGGGACATTCTCCTGCATCATCTAATTGCCACACCTTCGCTGCAGCCAACCAGCATCAAGTCATTGCTCCACTTCAGCAATTCATCACTCAAAAACCCCTTCATAAGGCCCAAAATGCATGGATTCACTTGCTTCCCAGCCGTGCTTCGACCCACCTCCTCCCCGTCTCCACCCTCATCCTCCCAGGCTCCTCTTTTCTAGGTGGGAATAGTATCCTAAGCTGCCCTTTGAGCCATTCATTCAAGCTCGCAGTGCTTCTCAACATGCATCTCTTCTGCCAGCGTCCCAGCGCCAAACAACTTCAAGTAAATAAAACTTTCTAACTGCTGCCTTTTCTCTGTGTGACTCTCCAGACTGACTTGCATTTACTCACATTCCCCAAATAAAAAAGACAGAAGTAGTTTTCTACTTCCGAAAATTTTAATGTGTACATATTACCTGGTGCAAAATAATCAAACTACCCAGATAGCACATGATGTTAAATCAACGTTGAAAAATAGTTAGAATCGTTGATTTTTGGTTGAAGTCGACAAATGACGGTGGATCAACCATCAAACAACCATCCAATCAAACCGTTGAAACTGTGACATTGAATCAATGTTGTTTGGTGGTTGAAATCTGATGTCTGAAATGCCGAAGTCTGATTAATGGTTGATTTTTGGTTGAAGACGACAAATGATGGTGGATCAACCATCAAACAACCATCCACCTCTAGCCAAGTAACCAGTGTTGAAACTGTCATTGAATCAATGTTGTTTTGTCATTGAAATCTAATGACTGAAATGCTGATGTCTGATCAACATCTGATCAATGTTGAATCAATGTCAGCTGTATTCCCTCACCCCTTCCCCTCCTCCCCTCCTCATCAGCGCTCTGGGTCAGAGTATTTTATTACTGAGCGGGGGTTATCACATTTAAATTAAGCACTGTAGAGGATAGTGGATGGTGATTCCTTTCTGTACATTTTCTTACTTGTTCATAACAATTCTCACTGACTGTGTGTGTGATATATTGACACAAAAACATCTACAACTTACTAAAAGGAGCGGAGCGGTCCACCCCCACCATTTACATGAGTGGGATGTCCCAAACACACAGCCACTTCGCTGTTGGCTTGTTTGAAAATATGTTAATTCAATGTTGAATTATCATCACAAAGGTTGCATGTTTGGTTGAAATCGACAACTGATGGTGGATCAACTATAAAACAACCATTCAATTCTAGCCAATTAACTAATGTTGAAACTGTGTCATTGAATCAATGTTGTTTTGTGGTTGACATCAAATAAATGAAATGCCAACGTCGAATCCAGTGTGTTTCACCACTGGTCCTCCAGCCCCTACAAGTTTTAGGCATTTCCCTAATTCAACACACATGATATTAATTGACATCTGATTAACGGGGTTTTGCTGAACTGAAAAAACGCAGGTCAGTTTGATTGACGTCAAGGTTTGGGGAAGAACTACCCAGATAGCACACAATGTTAATTCAATGTTGAATTATGATCACAAAGGCTGCATGTATGGTTCAGGTCAACGACAGAAGCTGGATCAACCATCAAACAACCATTCAATTCTAGCCAATTCATTGATTGAAATGCCACATCGAATCCAGCGTTTTTCAGCACCAGGCACACTGCCCTGCAAGTTTTAGGCATTTCCCTAATTCAGCACACATGATTTTAATTAACATTTGATTAACAAGGTTTTGCTGAACTGAAAGCATGCAGGTCAGTTTGCCTTGAGGATAAGGTTTGGGGAAAAACTAGTAATCAAAGTGTTCAATCAATGTAAGGTGTTTTTTGCACCCCTCACCACCGCCTGCCATTCAAACGCCCAACCCCCTTCCCTCCACCCGCCAAAAACACACACACACCTCTTTCCCCCCACCTGGGCCTATCTACCCCTCAATCAGGTGAAACAACTTTAATTTTAAGTGAGGGTTTTTCATTTTTCACATTTTAAAAGATTGTTTTGGCTAGTGGCCTTTATTTGATAGTTAATTGACAGGAAGGTGGGTAATGAGAGAGGGGGGGGGTAATGCAGCAAAGGTTGCCAAGGTCAGGAATCGAGCCTGCGACAGCTGTGTTGAGGACTGAGGCCTTGATTGTGGTTTGTGCTTAACCCCTGCGCCACCACAGCACAACCCCTTTTAGGTGAGGGTTAATCACCTAAAAGGTGATTAACCTATGTGTTGACAACACTGAGTTGTGATTCCGTTCTGTACCCAGATTCACTAGCGGAACAAGTCAGCGTTGGGCCGGGGGGCGGGGCTAATTACCGGACCCCTAACGAATCACCAGGCCCCTGACGTTTATCGCCTGCGCTACCAGAAACTGTTGAGCGAGGGGCGGGGAGGTTGGTCTGCGTTTTTTGGTTGATCTTTACCCAGGAAACACATCGGCTAAACCGTGAGTGAAACGGTCACTGGGACTGACTAGTATATATTCCATTGAGGGAAAGTAACTTTAACATTAAATAGACCTTTCTCAACAGGCGGTAGACTTTCTCAGTCTATAATCAGACATTTAAGCGACTTGAAACCGCACCCCCAGCCCCACCCCCCCCCCATAGCTCTGCACCTGCCCAGATTGCACATGATGGCAATTCAACATTGAATTAACATCTTTTGCCAACAAGCCAACAGCGAAGTGGCTGTGTGTTTGGGACATCCCACTCATGTAAATGGTGGGGGTGGACCGCTCCACTCCTTGTAGTAAGTTGTAGATGTTTTTGTGTCAATATATCACACTCAAATGGTCAGTAGGACTTTATGAAAAAGAAAGAAAATGTACACAAATGAATCTTCACCCACTATCTTTTACAGAGGTTAATTTAGAATGTAATACCCCCCACTCACTAATAAAATGCTCTGACCCAGAGCTCTGATGAGGAGGAGAGGAGGGGAGGGGTGTGGCAAAACAGCCGTTTTGCAGACATCAAAACAGACATTGATTCAACATTGATTCAACATTGATCAGTCGTTGATCAGACATTAGCATTTCATTCATTAGATTTCAACCACAAAACAACATTGACTCAATGACACAGTTTCAACATTGGTTACTTGGCTGGAGGTGGATGGTTGTTTGATGGTTGATCAACCGTCAGTTGTTGACCTCAACCAAAAATCAACCCTTCTGACTATAATTCAATGTTGATTTACCATTGTGTGCAATCTGGGCAGTTTGTTGCAGCCCTCATCACCTTCTCATCTCCCCCTACTCCCTCCCAAGCCTCCCCCACCCAGCCGCTCCTCCCAACCTTCTCCTCTTTACCCCCTCTCATCCCTTCTTCCCTCCCCCTCCTTGAGCTCTGAGTCAGAACATTTTATTACTAGGTGGGGGTTAATCATGTTTCAAATTAAGCACTACATGTTGAGAACAGTGGGTTGTGATTCCTTTCTGTACATTTTCTTACTTGTCTGTAAATATTATTACTGACTGTGCATAATGTGTTGACACAAAAACATCTACAAGTCTGTACTAGGAGTTGTACAGTCCACCTCCCCAATTTTACACTTGTGGTTTGTCCCAACCAAACAGCCACTTTGCTGCTGGCTTGTTTGCTACCGGCTTCTGAATTGAATTCTCCGCTGAGCACTTTTATGGTAAGTCTTTCAATAT
This sequence comes from Poecilia mexicana, assembly GCF_051168715.1. NCBI lineage: Eukaryota > Metazoa > Chordata > Actinopteri > Cyprinodontiformes > Poeciliidae > Poecilia > Poecilia mexicana. Next base: position 1,114,022 of record NW_028263390.1, on the reverse strand, counting down.
TACTTTGATCTTAAATGTGTTTATTGAAAAATAAGGGCATTGTTTTGTGCCCATAGTAATCCTGGTTATTTTGAGGCAAAACGGATATTTTTAATAATTGAGGTCATGTCTCCTTTTGTATTATTTTCATCCTACCCACCACTCCAGGCCTAAGTATGAAATCCTGCGAGATTTTGTGGGATTTGAGTTTTTAAAATAGGGCGGGGCCTATTGTTTGGTCTGGGAGAGCATGTGGTGGACAAGAAAGTGTAAGGCTCCAGGTGGGCTTTAAATTGTTGTGATAGTAATCACTTGTTTTTAACTTTTTATTATGATATGCTTAGGGACTTGCTTAAATGAGCCTCTGTACCAGAACAGCTGAGTTGGATGATTACATGACCATCTGCGGCCATCAAGAAGTGCAGAAGGTTGTTAATCATCCACAGATTCAATCCAGGTGAGGCAGAAGGGAAACACTTAACATGTAAGGCAGGTGAAACACTGAACTAAACCTGCTAATGACTGATTCAGTCTGTTGATCCTTGGATTGGTAACTGGTTAAATTGAACTGGACTATTGTTACTTGTGTGGGATCTTTATTAGCATATAGACACTTTTTAAGGAATTTAATCAACTTATTTGGAAATATTTGTAGTTGATGGAAGATTGAACCAGCTATTTGATGGAAGTTTACTCTGTATAAATTATAATTTTTCCCACTACACTATAAATCACCTTTTGTTCTATTTATTTGTCTCTGGTGTGTTAAATAAACCCTGATCCTCCCTGAGTTTTATTGTTAGGTTTTCTGATAAACAGCCCTTTATTTTAAATATTGATTTAATATCAATATCATAAATCCTACACTATACTGCAGCTTAATGGGTAAATGTAGTTGTATATGTAAACATTAAGATAAATATTAATGAAAGATTAAGATATTAATTTAACAGTGAGTGTACATGGGGAACTATATGGTTTGTATTTGTTCTCAGACCTGTAATCAGTACACTGTTTAATCTTTCATTGTGTTTCAGAACTTTTCAAATGTTTATCATCTTTCTAACCGGCACCTTCCTCACTTTTATTTTTTTCAGCTGTTGCTCTGCAGTTTGACCGAAAGCTGACTCTTGAGGACTGCAGCAAAACTGTCAAGAAGCGGCTTCATTACGCACCAGAACGAGAGGAAAACATCACAAGGAATCAAAGTGACGCCAACCAGAGTCAAACTGGGGTTACCACAACTTGTACTGTTTCCCTACTTCATACAGTACAAAGCTTAACCTCATGGACTCTGTTCTTCTGTGGACAACAGACTGTTGTTTTGACAGTCAAAAAGGAGTCAAATATGTTTAAAGATCTGTCCCTCTTTTCTTAAATAAAATGTTAAATCAAACCCATGTTGTCATTTTTAAACTTTTGTACACAGTTTACCCATCATCTGCCAATAATATAGTGTTTAACACCAGTGAAGAAACTTTTAGTGGCATGTTATGATGTAGACCTATCAGACCTAAAATGTACATAAATCCTTAGCTTTCATTCAATATAAAAACAACCCAAATCTGCATGTACATCCACAGTCAAATGAGTGTTGAATCAACATTGATTCAATGTAGAATCAACACAAATCTGCATGCAGATCCACGTTCAGCTGATGGTTGAATGAACGTTGATTCCTAACTGATTCAATGTAGAATCAACACAGATATGCATGCAGATCCACGTTCTGATGATGGTTGAATCACCATTGATTCCTAACTTATTCAATGTAGAATCAACACAAATATGCATGCAGATCCACGTTCAGATGAAGGTTGAATCAACATTGATTCAATGTAGAATCAACACAAATCTGCATGCAGATCCACGTTCTGATGATGGTTGAATCACCATTGATTCCTAACTTATTCAATGTAGAATCAACACAAATATGCATGCAGATCCACGTTCAGATGAAGGTTGAATCAACATTGATTTAATGTAGAATCAACACAAATATGCATGCAGATCCACGTTCAGATAATGGTTGAATCAACGTGGATTCCTAACTGATTCAATGTAATATCAACACAAATAGGCATGTAAGTTGACATACAGATGATGGTTGAATCAACATTGATATAATGTCAGTAATGGTTGAAACCCTAACGTTGATTCAACATACAAGTCACCGACCACTTTCGATGTTTCAATGTCAGCGTTCAACGTTGATTCAATGTTTCTGGCTGACATTGATTCAATGTTGTTTCAATGATTCTGTGCTATCTGGGTACCTATTTTGACCTAAAAGAATCTCTGACAGCAGCAAGCTGTAGACACAACACACAAGGAGAGACGAAAGTTTAAAGATTTCTACAACAGCAGACAGCAAGAAAAGTTGGAAATGTTCAAATTTCTTGTGTTGCGTTGCTAGCCTGGGTGTGCACATCTATGATTACAAGCTTGAAATTTCTCATGCATGAATTACATTGGTCTCTTGGCTGGATGAGGACAGCTGGATGATACAGCGGCGGTTTTTGATATGTCTTATTTGTCAGTTGTCCTCTGAACAAGGCTGCTACTGTAAAAGTTGGAAAAAAAAGGGTCGATTGACCCTTTTTTCTGGAATCAGGATCTGCGTCAATTTATTCCTGTTGAAAACAAAAATATTTTCAGCACAGCAGTTCTTAGGCTCTGGCTTCCTCTCTCCACACTCACCTCTCCCCAGCGCAGCTTGGCACGAAGTGATACAGGAATGTGTTAGAACCAGGGGTGAAAGTAAGGGGATACGGTCGGGTACTGCGTACCCCTAAAAGATTTAGCGGGGGTACGCAGTACCTGCAAGAGAGGGGAGCGGCTGTCTGCGGTAAAAAAATCAACGGATTCACTGCGCAGCCATGACTGATTAGTTTTTCAAGAACAATCTAAAACAATCTAAAACAGTTAAGAAATAACTCCCCCCCCCCATTTCATATTGTTGCTGAACTGTTAGTGCTTTGCTAGAGCAGCGGTGCAATATGTGGATAGCGGAAGGTTTTGAGTCGATCTCAGCATTAGGTGACAAACTGAACGCCGCCAGGACGCTGAGACCAGCACGTCCTCCTCTGATTGGCTTATCAAAACGTTTGTAACTTTATTAAAGAACAACAACAACACAAAAATTAACAAAACGTGCTCAAATTAATGACCCAACAACAATAATAATCTCAGTAATTATTGTTTCAACAAGGTGTTGCGCAATGCTGTGCGTTTCGGTTCCATTACCAAAATAACGAGCAGAGCAGGAGTTTAAAATTAACTAATCAACCACCGCTGTGTTCAGGGAGGTTTACTAATGATCGCGAAATAAATATCAAATCTGAAAACCTAATATCGTGACGGAGGGTTATGTTTTTAACGTAATTCTCTGCAGGAGGTTGCCATGACAACGGGTGTGCTCAAACGACAGAGAGAGACGGAGAATAAAAAGGTGCCAGTGGTTTAGAATTGATCACCTGTTCGGGTTGTTTTACCTTTGTTTACCTTTGTCTTGGCTCATCACAGCTGCTGTAATTTCTGAACGTTCAATCCACGGAAAACTTGGATTAATTACCTCGTTCTTTGTGAGTATCACGTCATTTACAACAAACATCAAACACGGTAAATATGTTTCGTATTTAACAAACAAATGTCTTCTACCGCAATAATTATGTGAAATTAAATTAATTGTCTAATATAAAAAAAATAGTTTCGTGCTGTCGGGCTCAGAGTCTGAGAGGTTTTTCCTTTAGCAAACAAATATTTTTTTTTACTTCTTATTTAGTGGAAATATAGATGTTGATTAGATTTTCTCCAAAATAATAACCTTTTTCAACCTTAGCTCCACTGTTGAAAATGAGGCTCTAACATTCACAAATGACAGTGAAATAAAATCCAGTCCAACATCTGATTTGAGGTGATTCTTCTGGATCCTGTTGGAGGAAAAATATCCCAACTTCAGAAGATGAGCTTTAACCTAACAGAGCTCTGTGGTTCCTCCTGTCAGTGTGAGAGTCAGGATGAGGAGGCACCATGTTAGAAAGAGAAGTGGAAGCTGCAGGATTTTCAGAACAAACAGGTCATGATGCTAGGCTACTGATTATCCCTCTGTCTGGACACAGGATCGATAGAACCAGTTTAAAAGCTAAAAGGAATAACCATTCCTTATGTGGCAGGAAGAGGTGGAGACTGCACCTGCTGGCAGGGTGATTGCAAGTGGGCAAATAGCGCCAGAGGGCGCTCAGTATAAAAGCAGAGGTGAGCTCCAGTCTGACGTTTGCTGTTGACACATCGCGCACTGCGCTTCCGGTTGAGCTGTCTGTGCGCCGAGTACAGGTGAGGTTGGCTACCTGCGTATTTACAGCTGCTTGTACATCGTAGTCATGTAGAGCCTTTTATGTACAGAAACGGACGGGCGTCTTTACCTCCACGTTGATCGTGGGTGAGGTGGTTCCTGTAAAAAGTGCCAACATTTGAGCGTTCCCATTTGGGTGCAAGTGTGGAGAGCTTGGCCTAATCGGTAGGTGGAATGAGTGACAAATCGTATGTTTTATTCCTTTATTTTAAACTGTTTTATTATTTAGGAATCTCGACTGATTGCCACACATAACGCTGCTGCTTTGCCCGCACCAAGTCACTGCTTACTTAGCGGTTGCGAGAGAGAGACCGGCTGCCTGGGACACGCCCTCCCAGCTTCCGAAATCGAAACAAGGAGCGGCTGATCGCATTCATTTCGGATTGGATTGGACTGGGTTGCTCATGTTGCTGTGCCTGTTGAGCACAGGGATTTTTATGGTTTTATTTAGATATTTTTATTTCTTTTATTGCCTGTATTTTTAACAAATTGTCTTTTCTTATTTTTATTTTCTAGACCACCGGTGGTGCGCTCGGGCCTGGATGCGGCGTCCCTTTTTGGTGTGACTGTGCAGTGATTAATACCAATAGGTGGAGGGAATTACAAGGAGTGCGTGACCTCACGGGTGTTTGTTTTGATTTCTTTGCTTTGGAGCCTACCATCCAGGACCTGGCCGTATCCACCGGTAAGCCTAGTTGGATTTATTTTGTGAATTTTCTTTTTGTTCAGATACAGGTATTTTTATTCTGTCATAATAAATTATTATTGTCTTGAAGCCTGTCTCTCGCTTTTGCAAAACCGGACCTGTGTCCTTTCATTAATTCCTGGGTGAAAACCCCAGGTGGCGTTGTTGGTAACAAACCACATTGTATAGTCCAAACCACTGAACGCCACATTTGGCGTTGTTGGTAACAAACCACATTGTATAGTCCAAACCACTGAACGCCACACTTATATGCCAGACATGGAAAACTGGGATGCACTCCATGCCATGATGTTCAGAATTTAGGCCTCATGGCATCTCAAGGTGTCAACATTGCAGCCAGTGGGCTTAAGGAGATACAGCTTTATTTTGTAGCAATTCAAGAGCTAGGCACGCAGTTCCCTTGCCTCATGGCAGGGAGCGCTCATAATCCCAGATATTGTGACTCCACAACTGCAGAGTAAGATGCAGTGAGCTAGGCCTGGAGCTAGCCATACAGTAAATAAGTAAAGTACAGCGATATATTTATTTTCTCCTCTCTTCCGACGTAAACATGAAAGACTACATTTCTACACTTAAACAGTTTTCTAAAGTGGATTTTCAATTGAAGCAGGAGATAACTAAAGGAAGAGCGACACCGGACTGAAAGTTTTGCTTTGAGACAGTTTGACGATTCTCAAACGGAATAGAAAAGACATGCCGAGAATAGACTTGGCTTTGGATGAACGGATATTTTTGTGCAGAATTATCGGTGCATGGATTTCATTGATAGATAAAGGTAAGATAGCAATAAGATTTTTTTTTTTAATGAAATGTGCGTTTTTTGGGCTACAGTTTGTATGTCTAAATAATTCAGTAAAGTAGAAGCGGTAGCTAATCTACCACAGCAATTATTTATTAATTAAACATTAAGCCTAAAACATACTACAACAACAGACTGAATGTTCTGTTCTGTGTGCAAAATTCTTGAATGTTTTTTGGTGTTAAATCCTAAAACATGAAGTGGCATTGTTGTCAGTTGCTATGGAAATGATTCTGCGTAGCTTAACAAATACAGATCACTTTGCTGTGGATCATAGCACAAAATCAATATCTACATTTCTAAGCTTCACTGAGTTAACGCGGCTATGGATGACATGTAAATGATTAATCTTTTTGACCTTCCGTACGTCCAATAACATGCATGGTGTCTAAGTCATAAGTCAGTGCCTCACCAGCAATGAACATCACCGCACGTCACTGATATAGATATGTATATATATATATATATATAGTTATAGTCAAGGGCATAGGAACGAATCTGTCATTGGGGGGGACGCATATCGGAAACCTGACAGATCAGTAAATAGCTTGAGCAGAATTGTCAAACAATTATGCCATCCAGCGCCGTGCAGGAACCACTACAGGGGCTGGTGCTCAAAAAAAAAGGGCACATCTCACCGCATTCTAGGACAGAATATTAACAAAGCCACACAGCTTTCAGAGTTTAATAAACAATGATAATTTACAAAATTGTGAGATATACAATCAAAGCTAAGGAAAATCTCTATATAGAGCATGCAGCTATGCATATGTAAGATATTTTATTAGTAATTTCTTTCTGCAGGTCTATTTTGTTATAAGAAAGTATTGCCATATTCAAACCTGCAATTTAGCAGGATATGTAAATCAGAGCTAAACCACCAGACATATTTTGTCTTTACAGAATTACACTATTAAAAATGTAAACAACAAATAATTTTAGTACGTTATGTGACAGAAGAGGGTTTAGAAAATACCAAAAAAAAAAAGTTTGACCAAAAGGGCACTTGGGGGCAAGGAGCAAAAGGGGCAGGTGCTCAAGCCCCCCCAGCCTCTCCCTCTGCACGTGCCTGATGCCATCAACACATCAGTAATGCATTACTCTAATCTGACCCTTGTTTCAGTAACAAGTATTCTAACATGTTACTATTTACAATCCAATAATCAGATTAAAGTTATGCAGTATAATGACCGTCATTCCAGGATGAACACTCACTTTAGCATTTGCCTCTCACAACTAGCAAGCTAAATACTCTGGTAGCACAGACAGGCTACCAGATTCTGATATATTTTATTGGTCAAAAGACATTTGATTATTGGTCAAAATGCATTGATATAAATTGACTGGTAATTGAACTGGTTCTACCTCTTTCTAAAACCAAAGTAGAAAACAGCTCATAAAATAGGACTCAGCAGTTTTAAACTCAATACAGCAATTTGACCAACAAAAATAAAATCTAAAGTTTTGTTCTTCTTTAACAACTCTCTACATCAGTGCAACAGTTTGATCTACAAAATAAATAAAAATTATACTTTTCACATCTAACAGACACCTTAGCTCCTCACTGTTAACTCAGTCTCACTTTCCAGCCCTGCATTCAGTAACTTACCAAAGAAGAGCCATGAAAAACACTGAGGCAAAAAGCCTAAATGTTTTTTTCTCCTGTCATTTTCAGCCACAAACATTTAACTAAAATATCTACGGATATGTGTTTCTGTCTCTGCCTCCCTCTGACTCTCTGCAGCCTGATGTTCCTGCATGGATTCATGGATTTACAACAGACACTACAGTAATGTACAGTGTCAGAATGTGAACTAAATATAAAAAGTATGTTTTTATCATACAGAATGAGAATTTAAACAACTTAATTTTCAGATGTATACATTATTATACATCTCAACCCTATTTACTGTGTAGCAAAAATTTTCACTAATTTATTTTTAAACCTCTCCTCAAGCACTTTTTTATTGTCTCCTGTAATTAATATAATTTTTAATATAATTAATTAATATAATTTTGATATCTTTACACTGAAACTCCACCTGGCTCTCTTATGTCTTCCCTGACCTGCTCCTCTCACAATAAAATAGTTTAGCTTATTTAAATATTAAAAACAGTTAATACATATTTCAGTAAACTAAATGAAGATCTCACCAGAGCTTCTTCACCTTTCTTCAACATCATTCTAGCACTGCTGTTCTCCTAAATATCTAAATAATATAATATAATATAATATATAAATACATGTTAAGTGGTCGAGTATGATCAGGTGTTGCTCACTTTAAATAATAAAAAGGCTCATTTCGTTGCTGTTTCAGCCTCATTCTAAATCATTATGACTAGACTAGCTAACTTTTAAACAAAGTTAGCAGTAAAATTTTGGACATGTGACTATCCCAGAATTAAAACGGCTTAACCTAAAAGATTTAGTTCTATATATGAAAGTAAACTGACAAGATGTTATAAACAAGCGATATTCATAGCAAAATTCCTGACAGATCGTTTACCTCCTTCAAACGGAGTTTCTGACTCCGTCTGCTGCTGCCTTTACTCTGAGCCGTTCAGACGGGGCAGGGGAGGAAGCGCTCTGCTGAATGCGCTGTTGTGCGCCTTCAAAATAAAAGCACACGAGTGGAAGACTTTAAAATTCTTCGCAACAGCGGTGAAATTATTGGGGGGGACGAATGTGACTCTCTCCAATATTGGGGGGGACATGTCCCCCCCGTGCCCCCCGCTTCCTACGCCCATGGTTATAGTTATAGTACCCCCAAGAAATTAAAACTACTTTCACCTGAGGACAAGCACAGGCTGGCATTGAGCATTGACTTTGCTAACTGACAAGTCATGTTCATGCCGAACAACAATACAAGACACACATCATTACATACTTACATCACCATCATCTGTAGAATTGTGATGAACAGTAGCAACAGAGCCTCCCTTCAGACCAGAAAGGCTGGAAACATAACTCACTTCCTCTTTCAGGAAACCTGTTGTTCCAACACTCTCTCTGCCTGACTATGATTTCTAAAGATTGAATACAAAAGAAACAGAATTAAAGCAAAGCTCGAATGAGGCAAAACATAAAAGCACAACTTCACTGATCTTATTGAAGTTTGATTCTACTATTGGTTCTAGATGTTACTTTGTATAATTAATTTTAAAGGTTACTTCATGTGTTGTTACTGGTAAACTAAAATCTGGTAAACTAAAATCTAATGGGAAAATCTTGGGTTATTTTGACACACCAAGAGAAACAAATAACACGCATCACATTTTTAAGGAACTCTTATTGTTACATGGGAAGACAATGAGCCTATTACTTACTGTCAAAAGGAGAGGCAAAGTGTCTTGGATGTCTTTCTTTTCTTTTTAAAGGAATCTGATGGCACTTATTTCATCTAACACTAAATGTGTCAAACTGTTATTTTTCTTCAAAAGGTTGTTTTCTTTGTCTCTTTCCGATTTTACAGGAACTTTGAGACATGCCAGTTTAAGTGGGAGGTGATGATTACTGGCAACCAGCCTACTGTCACTTGGAAATATGGGTTTGTAAAAGGAAAAGTCTGAGTGGTGCTGGAACATGCTGTGTCTGAGAGAAGTAAATGAGTGGGACAAAAGTAGGTTTGACACCATGGTTTACAAAATGCTTCAGCAAACTGTTAAAACATTCTCAGATTCAAAGTTTGACAAACATGCTTTGTTATAATAAATGAAGACCATTTTAGCTGAATAGAGAAAATAAAAAAGAATCTGGAGTACGCTCTGTGTAGCTAAGGGTCCCAAGTTCACAAAATGGGGGATGCTGCAAAGCGGCCTCATTTTCTTGCTCCCAGAAGAACCTGGAATTCTCTTGCGCTTGTGTTATTTTTCATTATTAATGTTCTTCCCAGTTAAAGTCCGGCATGAACCTAAGGCTTTAAGGACTGACAATGTTATTTACAGGCTGATTACAGAAACATTCTGGATAAATAAAGTGAAATAAATGCACCCATAGATTTGAAACCCAGATCCATTAGTAAAACCTTTAAAATATAATCTGATTATTTCTACAAATTTGTTCCCCTGTTAATGTTAACTAGAGAAAATATAAATTACAACCAGGTATTTTGTTCAAATTCCTACACAGGAATTTATTTTAATATCTCAACTCTAGTTCCTCAATTATGTACAACCAACCTGTAAGTTTTTGTACTTTCAAAAATAGCCTGGTTCTCATAACTTCTTATTGCTACTGTCTCATAACAAATCAGAGTAAGCTTATCCTGTTAGATCACTTAGGGTGCGTTGACACTGCAGCCTGAAGTGACTCAATTCCGATTTTTTTGACATAATGTGACCTGTATCCGATCTTTTCATGTTAGTGTGAACAGCACAGGTCGGATTCTTTTTCGAATGTGACCCATATCCGATATGTATCCGATTCAAATGCGACCTAACGTCCAGCCCGCATTCATGTGAACTGAAGGTCACTGATTCTCAACAAATCTCACTATTCTGCGTCCTGATACACGCAAGTTGGGAAGAAAAATCAACTATGATGGACTATATGAGGATTAAGTTGTTAATATGTTGCTCCGGTTGGACAACAACTTCAAATATGTAAGCTAAACTACACCGCTAGCCTCCATGTTTACTTCTGCAAATACTGAGCATTTCTTCTTCTTTATGGCAGTTGGCAGAACACTGAGAACGCTGACGCTATTGCGCCCTCTACTGCGCATGCGGGACACTTTCAGGTCGTTTGCCTTTTGACTTTTGGCAGCTAATTGAAGTTTTAGAATAAAATAATGTGTCTACTCTAAGCAGGGGTGAAAGTAAGGGGGTACAGCAGGGTACTGCGTACCCCTAAAGGATTTAGCGGGGGTACGCAGTACCTTGTCGAGAAAAGTCGAGATCAGCCCACTTCCCCATGCTGGAGATTTTAGTTTAATAATAACAATAAATAAAGTTATCTTTAAAACTGATTATACAGGTGACATCAAGACCCAACAGTAGAGTCAGATGATAATAAAATTAATCTGGTTGTGTGTGTGTTATTGTGTCCTGCAAACTTTGCTTTAATTCTACTTTTTTCTATATAATCATAAAAAATCATAGTCTGACAGAAGGAAAGTTATGAAACAGGAAAAGCAGGTTTCCTGGAAAAAGAGGAAGTTTCCAGCCTGCAGTGATTAAAAATAGTTCAGACTGCTCATTTTGAGCACTAAAGGTTTAAGGAATAAAAACTAGACGTTTTGAGTAATTGGATAAAACCCAGAGTAAAATACTTAAATTAATAATGATAACTTATGATTTAGCCGATAATTAATATTGGTTTAACCAGTGGTTGATGTTGGTTTGATTATAAGAATATTTACACTTACTCTTACACTTATGGAAGTATTTAAAGGAGAAAGAAGTAACTGTAACATGGTGTCAAATGATTAGAATAATGAATTATTCTTGGTTTCTTTTCAGAAATGTCTGTAATAACTCACATTATGATTATAAGAGTAACTAATAAGTAATGATTATTATAAAATTATAAATGAATGCTAAATCAGAGAAACTAAAAGGTTGTAAATGTGATTTTGACATTGAACTGGAAATGGTGTAAAATGTGTAACTGTAACTAAAGGTCACTGATGTTGTGTTGGAGGTAGATGGTAGGTGAAAGGTCAGGTGGAAAGAGGAACTGATGGGAGAGCGGAGGTGTCCAACGCCTTATTGCTAAACTTCAACTTTCCTAAGAGAAGGTTAGACACAAGAGGGCTGTTGAGCAACTCGGGGACATTAGAACAGACATCAGGTCATGTCCAAAGATGGTGATGGATATGAGATTATCGGTCCAAGCAGTCAGCCAATGAAACAGGCACAGCAACAAAGCTAGCCAATGCAAATGCACCAAAAGGGTGGATAAACCCTATATAAGGTGAGTGCAAAAGAGGAATCTTTGGTTGGATCCTTCAGGCAGCTTCGAGCCAAGATTGAGATGGACAAAGAACTCTGCAGCCACAGAACCGAAGACTGTTCTGCACATGGGGACCAACCCGTTAGCCCCGCAACATGTGGCTTCAAATCGCACTTTTCTCAGCTGGGTTCGAGACCCCAAAGACAAAGCCAAAGACAAAGACCAAGGCAAAGATGAAGATAAAGACAAAGATAAAGAACAAAGGCAAAGAGGAAGAACTGGTGTGTTCCTTCCGTGAGACCAGCTCGTCTACATCTCGAAGGACCAGAAAGATCGTGAGACGAGGAGAAAGGAGCTACAGAGCTGCAAGACAAGAAGGAGAGGGCCGCTACGCCCATGAGGAAGTCACCCTGAGGCCCGAGATCTGCCGCTCTGACTCAGTACTCTTCCTGTACTGGGAGCCTCCTGCTGCTGCAACACCTTTTTCATCATCAGGCCAGTTCTGGGGTTCAAAATGCCAAACACCGTCCGTCTCTCTCAAAGTTTTTCTTTTTTAGTTCACAGTGTCAGCATTAGGGAAAGATAGGCTAGATTATTGATTTTACTTATTTGATTATTTCTGCTACTGATTTAAGCTGTACTGACCCTTACAAAACTGCCTTAATAAAATAATTAGCATTAAGAAAATCTAAAAGATGTTGTGGACATTCAGTTAATGAGTCACCTTAAAGTTCTTTGATGGTTGTAAAATAGCTATGAAGTTTGATTCTGGGAGGAGAAAGTGGAAAATGTTTTATAGGTTGCTTTTAGCCAAAACTAAAACAACACCCTTGGGACTCGCCGAGTCACTAAAACCAACCTGGTTCAATAACAAGTGCAAGTTGTAATAAGAGAAAGAGCGACCGTTAACAGGTGTGCTCTGTGAAACTAGCTGATTCCGGGCTACTCTATCTGGCTAATTCACAGGGTGAAAAAGGGTGGGACATCTGGATGGAGGTCGTTAGAAACCAGGCTAGTCTTTCTCGCACCCAGCTTAAACAGAGTTTACTTCAGTTCTGGGTAGGGTAAATCTCGGCAGATTTAGGAAACTCAATTCACCCGTTAGACGGAGAGCTGGGAGCAACATCTCCCTCCTCTCAGAAGAGGAAGTAGAGAGAGAGAAGGGGGGGGGGGTGTTGTGCAACAACAACCTACAAGAGAGGGGAGTGGCTGTCTGCTGTAAAAAATCAACGGGTTCACTGTGCTAATTAGTGAGTGCACCCACTAATTAGCCGTGACTGATTAGTTTTTCAAGAACAATCTAAAACACGACTTGATGAGTTAATAACTTTTTTCCCATTTCATATTGTTTCTGAACTGTTCGTGCTTTGCTAGAGTAGGGCTGCAATACGTCGATTGCGGAAGGTTTTGAATCGATCTCGACATTAGGTGACAAACTGAACGCCGCCAGGACGCTGAGACCAGCACGTCCTCCTCTGATTGGCTTATCAAAACGTTCGTAACTTTATTAAACAACAACAACAACAAAAATCAACAAAACGTTTTTGTTAGAGATTTTTTGGTATTATCATTTTGTTATTACTTTAGTTCATATTCAGTCTAATGTTAATCAATAGTTAATCAACATTCAGTATTATTGTGATTTTCAGTTAAAAGTGATCTCTTCCTTATGTGTGTATAAACTGACCTGGAGGTCACATCTGCCTGTTTGTCTTCTTGTGAAACAGTTAACTGTGTTTCCCAGACCTTAAATTATTTTTCCACAGGTGCCTCCTTATCAACCGGAATACTCCCTATTTTAGAAACTGTCTGTGTGCAGTCATATTTTGTCTCTGCTGTCTTCCTTACTTATCCTCCCTCTTTTTGCTTGATAATAAAAGTCAAGCTGTAACCAGGGGTCTTTAGAACGGCTCGGAGGAGCAGTTTTCTGAGACTTCTCCTTTTGCAAAAGCTTGGTCATAAAATTCATATATGTTGTCTGTGGTTCTTTTAATGAAGGTTTGAGGAAAATACCTATCAGTTTTAAACTTAATGACCCAACAACAATAATAATCTCAGTGATTATTGTTTCAACAAGGTGTTGCGCATTCTCTGCATTTCGGTTCCATTACCAACTAGCAGAGCAGGAGTTTAAAATTAACTATTACTGCTGTGTTGAGGGGAGCGCTTATTAATGATCGCAAAAATAAATATCAAGCCTGTAAACCTAATATCGTAACGGACTGAATGTTATGTTTTCTCTGGTCGGCTTGCAGAGCGCAGGAGGTTGCCATGACAACGGGTGTGCTTAAATAACAGAGAGAGACGGAGAATAAAAATGTGCGAGTGGTTTAGAGTTGATCACCTGTTCAGGTTGTTTTACCTTTGTTTACCTTTGTCTTGGCTCATCACAGCTGCTGTAATTTCTGAACGTTCAGTAAACGACAAACTTGGACTAATTACCTCGTTCTTTGTGAGTATACGTCATTTACAACAAACATCAAACACGGTAAATATGTTTTATTAAGTATTTAACAAACAAATGGCTTCTACCGTGATAATTATGTGAAATTAAATTAATTGTCTAATAAAAAAATAGTTTGGTGCTGTCGAGCTCAGAGTATGAGAGGCTTTTCCTTTATCAAACTTTTTCTTTTTTTGCCTCTTATTTAGTGGAAATATTGATGTTGATTAGATTTTCTCCAAAATAATAACCTTTTTCAACCTTTATAGCTCCACTGTTGAAAATGAGGCTCTAACATTCACAAATGACAGAGTAATAAAATCCAGTCCAACATCTGATTTGAGGTGATTCCTCTGGAACCTGTTGGAGGAAAAATATCCCAACTTCAGAAGATGAGCTTTTAACCTAACAGAGCTCTGTGGTTCCTCCTATCAGTATGAGAGTCAGGATGAGGAGGCGATATGTTAGGAAGATGAAGTGGAAGCTGCAGGATCTTCAGAACAAACAGGTCATGATGCTAGGCCTACTGATTACTCTGTCTGGACACAGGATCAATATAACCAGTTTAAAAGCTAATATGAATGGTTATATGCCAGACATGGAAAACTGGGATGCACTCCATGCCATGATGTTCAGAATTTAGGTCTCATCTTGGGGTGTCAACATTGCAGCCAGTGGGCTGAGGGAAATACAGCTTTATTTTGTAGCAATTCAAGAGCTACCCAGCTTTTATCGCTTCGCAAAAATGTCATCAGCACAGAAACTCCAAAGCACAAAAGGAAGCTATATATATATATATATATATATATATATATATATATATATATATATATATATATATATATATATATATATAACAGAAACCAATGAGCTGATATACAACTCAGCATCAGTGATCCTTGAAATACTCGGCTATAAGAGCAACCATGAGACCCAATATCCATCATGGAAAAGACGGTTAGAGGCTAAGATCAAGATAACAAGGAGGGAAGTGAGCCAGCTGTCAGAGCTCCTAAGGGGTGCAATGAAAAGATCAGTACCCAAGAAGTACAGCCAGATGCCCATACCTGAAGCACTCGAAACTGCCAAACAAAGGCTCCAAGCCTTGGCCAGCCGCCTAAAGAGATACACAAGAGAGAATGAAGCCAGGAGGATCAACCGGCTCTTCTCCACCCAACCAGCTAAAGTGTACTCTCAATGGCAGGGTACTAACAACAGAGCAGACCCACCAAGGCTGGAGACTGAACAATACTGGAAAGGCATATGGGAAAGGGAGGCGTCCCACAACAGCAAGGCACAGTGGCTAACCTCTCTACGAGAGGACCACAGCAACCTCCCTGAACAAGCCCCGGTAACCATCACTGTGGCAGATGTCCAAGAAAGAGTCTCGGGTATGAAAAACTGGACAGCACCAGGGCCTGACATGATCCATGCCTACTGGCTAAAGAAACTCACTGCCCTCCATGAGCGACTGGCAGCTCAACTGAACCAGCTGCTACAAAATGGGACTCACCCTGAATGGTTAACTGAAGGGCGCACAATCCTGATCCAGAAGGATCCCTCAAAGGGTTCAGTCCCATCCAACTATCGGCCAATAACCTGTCTCTCTACAACATGGAAGCTCATGTCAGGCATCATAGCGGCTAAGATAAGCGGACACATGGATAAATACATGAGCACGGCACAGAAGGGCATCGGCATAAATAGTAGAGGAGCCAAACACCAACTCCTTGTAGACCACACAGTCGCCCGAGACTGCAAAACCCGACACACCAACCTGTGCACCGCTTGGATTGATTACAAGAAAGCCTATGACTCAATGCCACACACCTGGATCATTGAATGCTTAGAGATGTACAACATCAATAGGACTCTAAGAGCCTTCATTGCAAACTCGATGGGGCTGTGGAAAACCACCCTTGAAGCCAACTGCAAACCGCTTGCACAAGTGTCCATCAAATGTGGCATATACCAAGGAGATGCTCTGTCCCCACTGCTGTTCTGCATAGGCCTGAACCCCCTCAGCCAAATCATCAACAAGACTGGCTACGGATACCGACTTAAGAATGGGGCCACAATCAGTCACCTCCTCTACATGGATGACATCAAGCTGTACGCCAAGAGCGAGCAAGACATCGACTCACTGATCCACACCACCAGGATCTACAGCACTGACATTGGGATGTCATTCGGACTAGAGAAGTGTGGCCGGATGGTTACAAAGAGAGGGAAGGTCGTCCGCACAGAAGGGGTCTCACTCCCAGAGGGAACGATAGCAGACATAGAGCACAGCTACAAGTACCTGGGAATACCACAAGCAAATGGCAACCTCGATGAGGTCACAAGGAAAGGAGCCACAGCCAAATACCTCCAACGAATAAGGCAAGTCCTGAGAAGCCAGCTCAATGGCAAGAACAAGATCCGTGCAATAAACAGCTATGCCTTACCAGTAATCAGATACCCTGCCGGAATAATTAGCTGGCCAATGGAAGAGATGAAGGCCACGGATGTTAAGACTCGGAAGCTACTAACCATGCATGGAGGGTTCCACCCCAAATCCAGCACCCTGAGACTGTACACGAGCCGTAAGGAAGGAGGCAGAGGACTAGTGAGTGTGAGAGCCACTGTCCAGGATGAAACATCTAAGATCCATAAATACATCAAGGACAAAGCCTCAACGGACGATGTGCTCAGCGAATGTCTCAGGCAATGGGGAACAGAGGACGAGGTGCTGGAGGAACCATCATGGGAAGACAAGCCCCTACATGGGATGTACCACCGACAAATAACTGAAGTGGCTGATATCAGGAAATCCTACCAATGGCTGGAGAAAGCTGGACTCAAGGACAGCACGGAGGCCCTCATCCTGGCCGCCCAGGAACAGGCCCTAAACACCAGAGCAATAGAAGCTCAAATCTACCACACCAGACAAGACCCAAGGTGTAGGTTGTGCAAGGAGGCCTCTGAGACAGTCCAGCACATAACAGCAGGGTGCAAGATGCTGGCAGGGAAAGCGTACATGGAACGACATAACCAAGTGGCGGGCATAGTGTACAGGAACATCTGTGCAGAATATGGACTGGAAGCCCCGAGGTCAAAATGGGGGACACCCCCAAAGGTGGTGGAGAATGACCGAGCTAAGATCCTGTGGGACTTCCAGATCCAGACAGACAAGATGGTAATGTCGAACCAACCGGACATTGTGGTGGTGGATAAAGAACAGAGGAAAGCCGTTGTGGTGGATGTAGCAATACCAAGTGACCACAACATCAGGAAAAAGGAGCATGAGAAACTGGAGAAATACCAGGGCCTCAGAGAGGAACTGGAGAAGGCCTGGAAGGTGAAGACCACAGTGGTGCCTGTGGTCATCGGGGCCCTCGGGGCAGTCACCCCCAAACTGGAGCAGTGGCTCAAACAGATCCCAGGAACAACATCAGACATCTCAGTCCAGAAATGTGCAGTTCTAGGCACAGCCAAGATACTGCGCAGAACCCTCAAGCTCCCAGGCCTCTGGTAGAGGACCCGAGCTCAGAGGATGAAAGAGACCACCCACGGAGGGTGAGAGGGGAATTTTTTTTTTTTATATATATATATATATATATATATATATATATATATATATATATATATATATTAGGGCTGTTGTAAACGAATATTTTAGTAATCGAGTAATCTATAGATTATTCTTACGATTAATCGAGTAATCGGATAAAATAAAAAATAAAATGAAATATTGGTAAATCTGGCATAATACCGGTGTTACTATCAGATATCAATATCAGTCCAATCTTGAAGATTGGACTTTATGCCGCTGAGACTTAGCTTTTGTCAACAACTCAGAGGCGGAAGTGAGAGCTCCGCGCAACGCAAATGAAGTCCCGGCCGGAACACGGTGCGCTAACTAATAAAACATAAATTAACGAAGCTTCGAGGCAGGTAAATTTTCCTCGAGGAATTTTAGTAATCGAGGTACTCGAATCATTCGAGGAATCGTTTCAGCCCTAATATATATATATATATATATATATATATATATATATATAAAAATAAAAAATATAGCATCTTGCACCCTGCTGATATGTGCTGGACTGTCTCAGAGGCCTCCTTGCACAACCTACACCTTGGGTCTTGTCTGGTGTGGTAGATCTGAGCCTCTATTGCTCTGGTGTTTAGGGCCTGTTCCTGGGCAGCCAGGATGAGGGCCTCTGTGCTGTCCTTGAGTCCAGCTTTTTCCAGCCATTGGTAGGATTTCCTGATATCAGCCACTTCAGTTATTTGTTGGTGGTACATCCCATGTAGGGGCTTGTCCTCCCATGATGGTTTCTCCAGCACCTCATCCTCTGTCCCCCATTGTCTGAGACATTCACTGAGCACATCATCCGTTGAGGCTTTGTCCTTGATGTATTTATGGATCTTGGATGTTAGCCACTGTGCATCGCTGTTGTGGGACGCCTCCCTTTCCCATATGCCTTTCCAGTATTGGGACAGTGGCTCTCACACTCACTAGTCCTCTGCCTCCTTCCTTACGGCTCGTGTACAGTCTCAGGGTGCTGGATTTGGGGTGGAACCCTCCATGCATGGTTAGTAGCTTCCGAGTCTTAACATCCGTGGCCTTCATCTCTTCCATTGGCCAGCTAATTATTCCGGCAGGGTATCTGATTACTGGTAAGGCATAGCTGTTTATTGCACGGATCTTGTTCTTGCCATTGAGCTGGCTTCTCAGGACTTGCCTTATTCGTTGGAGGTATTTGGCTGTGGCTCCTTTCCTTGTGACCTCATCGAGGTTGCCATTTGCTTGTGGTATTCCCAGGTACTTGTAGCTGTGCTCTATGTCTGCTATCGTTCCCTCTGGGAGTGAGACCCCTTCTGTGCGGACGACCTTCCCTCTCTTTGTAACCATCCGGCCACACTTCTCTAGTCCGAATGACATCCCAATGTCAGTGCTGTAGATCCTGGTGGTGTGGATCAGTGAGTCGATGTCTCGCTCGCTCTTGGCGTACAGCTTGATGTCATCCATGTAGAGGAGGTGACTGATTGTGGCCCCATTCTTGAGTCAGTATCCGTAGCCAGTCTTGTTGATGATTTGGGTGAGGGGGTTCAGGCCTATGCAGAACAGCAGTGGGGACAGAGCATCTCCTTGGTATATGCCACATTTGATGGACACTTGTGCAAGTGGTTTGCAGTTGGCTTCAAGGGTGGTTTTCCACAGCCCCATTGAGTTTGCAATAAGGGCTCTTAGAGTCCTATTGATGTTGTACATCTCTAAGCATTCAATGATCCAGGTATGTGGCATTGAGTCATAGGCTTTCTTGTAATCAATCCAAGCGGTGCACAGGTTGGTGTGTCGGGTTTTGCAGTCTCGGGCGACTGTGTGGTCTACAAGGAGTTGGTGTTTGGCTCCTCTGCTATTTATGCTGATGCCCTTCTGTGCTGTGCTCATGTATTTATCCATGTGTCCGCTTATCTTAGGATGGGACTGAACCCTTTGAGGGATCCTTCTTTATCAGGATTGTGCGCCCTTCAGTTAACCATTCAGGGTGAGTCCCATTTTGTAGCAGCTGGTTCAGTTGAGCTGCCAGTCGCTCATGGAGGGCAGTGAGTTTCTTTAGCCAGTAGGCATGGATCATGTCAGGTCCTGGTGCTGTCCAGTTTTTCATACCCGAGACTCTTTCTTGGACATCTGCCACAGTGATGGTTACTGGGGCTTGTTCAGGGAGGTTGCTGTGGTCCTCTCGTAGAGAGGTTAGCCACTGTGCATTGCTGTTGTGGGACGTCTCCCTTTCCCATATGCCTTTCCAGTATTGGGTCTGCTCTGTTGTTAGTACCCTGCCATTGAGAGTACACTTTAGCTGGTTGGGTGGAGAAGAGCCAGTTAATCCTCCTGGCTTCATTCTCTCTTGTGTATCTCTTTAGCTGGCTGGCCAAGGCTTGGAGTCTTTGTTTGGCAGTTTCGAGTGCTTCAGGTATGGGCATCTGGCTGTACTTCTTAGGTACTGATCTTTTCATTGCACCCCTTTGGAGCTCTGACAGTTGGCTCACTTCCCTCCTTGTTATCTTGATCTTAGCCTCTAACCATCTTTTCCATGGTGGATATTGGGTCTCATGGTTGCTCTTATAGCCAAGCATATCAAGGATCACTGATGCTGAGTTGTATATCAGCTCATTGGTTTCTGTTATGGTGTTGGTAGGGATCGTTCTCAATGCTGCATTCACATCTTCAATGAGACTTTCTGATGGTACTTCACTCATCTGCTGTAGTTGGCGTCGGGGTTGTCTGGTGTTCATTCGGGCCATGATTCTCTCTCTGAGGTCAGCTGCTGCCTTGTTCAGCTTTGATGGTTCGTTCATTACTGGGGCTGCATACCCAGTCTCTGGGGTAGTTGTAGTTAACTCGCCCCTGTACTGACATCCAGGCTCCTCCCCCTTGCCGTAGCATTTGTGTTGTACCTCGTCAATCTCAAGTTGTGATAGCAGTTGCCGTTTGCGGATGTTGGAACACTGAGCTACTAGTTGTTTAGCAGTCATTGTAGACTGGGGATGTCGAACAAACCATTTTTCCCCTCATTCTTTGCATGTAGCCCCTCTGACTAGGGTTACTTGAGTAGTAGCATTCCAACAGATCCAGGTTTTCACCTCTCGCCCATTTCCGTCTTGTTCCAGTAGCCCATTTGTCATCAAGGTGCTCTGGTTCCCCAGCACCTGACGCAGACCTTGTTTGGCCCGGCGACGTCTGAGCCGGCATGTCTCTCATGGTATGAGGTAGTCTATATAGCTCCAAGGGTCTTGCCTAAGGACCCACATTGGATAGCTCAATTTCACTGTTGTAACTTTTTGCCCCAGCCTGGATTCGAACCCAGGTCTCCCGGGTGGAAGACTGGTGACTTACCTGTATAGCTCAATGTATATTATATATATATATATACACACACATATATATATATATATACATATATATTTATTTTTTATTTTATTTTATTTTTTTGTTCATTGTACCCCCAAGAATTTCAGGGGTGAAACTACTTTCACCCCTGACTCTAAGCAATATCAATTTCATGTATCTAGTGTGAAAGGTCGCACGACCAGAATGTTACAGGTGGACATTTACCTCCACCTATAACGGTGGAGGTAAATGTCTGTCACAAATCTGTACAAGAGGAAGTCAGTAAAATATTTGGTAACACTTTATTTGAAGGGGTGTGCATAAGACTGACATTACACTGTAATAAACATGACATAACATCTGTCATGAACATAAAGACGTTTTTATGAATGTTTATGACAGTTGTCACGAAGTGTCATTCAGTAAATAATGACACTTTTAATGCAAAGTTGCTCTAAAAATTGCATTGAAAGTCCATTAAAAATGCCAAGTTTGCATTAAATTATCATAATTTACAAAATCATGCAATGTTGGCACTTTTAATGGGCTTTCAATGCAACTTTTAGAGCAACTTTGCATTAAAAGTGTCATTATTTACCGAATGACACTTCATGACAACTGTCATAAACATTCATAAAGACTTCTTTATGGTCATGTCAGTCTTATGCACACTCCTTCAAATAAAATGTTACCAAATATTTAAATAAACAAATATAAATTATTTTGAACAGATGTTATTTCAAGTGTGTTCTACTGATATATAAAGAAAATTGTATCCCTTCGTTCATCTTTTGATCATAAGAAGAGTGAACGTAAGCATGGCAACAATTGTTGCCGATCGCATAATACATGTGTTCATTGGTTTGCTGTTTATTCTATATGCCTTACTGTTCCCATACAGCCTAAAACTATCAGATATTTTAGATCTTCTAGACCTGAAGGAACCTCAAAATGATGTCTTCTACATCACTGTTATTCCCACAGTTGAAATCCTCCCTTCTCTAACCCCCAACCCCCAAAAGGCGACTCTTTACATAAAGTGTGGCCTGTGCACTGAATTATTACTACAAGATGATGCTACGCCTGAAACTAGTTTAGGACAGAGCCTAGGTGTAGTTCTTGGTCTGGTGGAACAGGGAGAATTTCCTTTCAGATGCAAATTTGTTCATACTAGTTTTTTTACCTGATTTTGCCTCTGATTAAATAACCAAATGACGTCAAAGGTCACTTGGCACATTGAGACAATGACATCTGCAGGATGTAGTATTGAATTTTTATGCATCTAAAATATTTCTGAACACTCTTGAAACCATTCTTTGTTATAATAGGCTATACATGTCATAATTTTTCTTATTTTTTATATGTATAAATAGGCCATATTTGTGTTATTTAGACTATGCAGTTTCCCACCGGCAACCATTGTTGCCAAGTATAAAATCTACATTTTCACTAACGTAACCAACATAAAATGTAATAATTCATAAAAGTCATGAGTTAGGGAAGTCCAAGGATTGAAATGCATGCACTTATTTTGCAGGAAAAAAAATTGGGATTAAACAGGTGTCCCTTTGCTGTGTTTTTAGGGAGTAGGAAGGCACATTCACTAGAGCTCTATCAGTACTGGTTTATAGCTCTACATGCAACTAATTTCCGACAGTAAAGGTTCCCTGTCTTTCATTGGGGTTAAAGATCAAAGAAAGCAGCTCATGTCACTCAGCACTTCCTTGCCCATTAGCCACTAGTATATTCATGTTTGTTATTGACAGGTCTATGCTTGCCATGCATTATTCAGCCACTCTGACAGGATGCACAGTGTCACAAAACACGACACAACTTGATCAGCAAAATGGTCTGCCTCTCCTCGCACCCCTTCACCCCTCCCTCAGCTTATTCTGCTCCTCCTGTACAAGCGTTCCCCTCTGAAGTAATTTCATTTTCACCTTCGTTCAGGATCTTGTGAGTGAAAATGCTGGTTCTGAGCGGGTGGGCGGTTGGATGGAGGAAGCCAACTAGTCTCTCTGTCCTTTTGTCCTTGACGGCTGTGAAGCCTAGACTATTCATCTCTGTCAGAGGCAAGCATCTCAGAAAGACCCTCTCTCCTCCTGCTTCCGCTTTACTCCATTCGCTCTGGAGGCCCTGTCTCCCAGGCATGTCAGTGCTAAATAGGGCTTTTACACAGTATTGACTGGCCTGACAAGTCTCTCCACCAGCCAAGCTGGGCAGTATAGGAAGAAGCCTATCATATTATTTTCTCCTCTCTTCCATCCCGGCTGGATCGTCCACACAGCAGGTAAGTGGAGGGCTAATTCGAAAATCTGAAGGAGGGAGTGGTGAAAATAAAACGGGGCTCTGTCTCATAGTGTGACACGGTTGGTGACTTTACAGCAGGGAAAGCCCACATATTAACACACTGTGTGTGTCTGCAAGTATATTATCAAGGCGCAAAACCAGTGTGACGATGCCTGTCCACATTTGAAAATGTATTCTCGAGTGCACAATGGTGGAGGTAAGTAAATCCAAAAAGCTATAACAATGGACGTGGAAGGAACGTAAGCAATGCATATACAATATGGATTCTTTTCTAACATATTAGTGCATATGGATGTTTATTATAAAATTTTTCAAAACTGAAGAACATCTAGCAATACAAATAAACTCTAAAAAGTAAAAAAAGACCCTTTGACCTTCTACTGAGAAATAAACCAGGACCCTCTAGCATTTATTGTAATTGAATGACTGAAATTACTAAAGTGCCCATGAAGAGAACATCGTTACTCAGCTTTCTGAAGGAGGTTTGCCCTTTTTACACTTGAGAGATTAAATTTGATGTGCTCTGAACTGCTGAAGTGAGGGTGAGCATTGTAGCAGGATTGAAGTGCTGTCTGAGGCCTTCAGAAAAAATGTCAACAGTTTATCAGTCTGGTGGGAGGCTTAAAGTACCACTGACACAAGAAAGGTATTTACATGATTTAAAGAAATGAACTAACCTTAACCCTTAATCCTGACCCAGACAAAAACAGCAACATTCTGCATTTCTGTGAAAAATATTTATTAGTAAAAGCTTTACACAGAATGAAAGCACAGTAGTTCATCTTTTTTAAATCATGTAAGTGATTTTTATTGTGTCAGTGACACTTTAAAGAGTATATGATCAATGATGTAATGATGGGAATTTTCTCTCATTTCACAGAACCAGTTCTTGTGGCTCGACTCCCAATCGGCTCTTAGTTTATGATCATCTGCAGCCCCATATGTTGATATATGGGGCATGGAAAATGGGATTTTTTTCTATTATAAATCCTGTTGCATTCAATGTTCATTGTAGGAGAAGCCTTATACTTCCTTTTTTTATTTGTTCTGTTACGAAAGCAGACATTCTTTGTATATTTTAAACAAACTTTTTGTTTTTAACAAAAACAAACAAATCTACCCTTAATAATAATTTATTATTGATATCTTTAATTTTCAGCCAGATGCTGCTTCTCTTTTACTGATGTCAGTTATAGTTTTGGTGTTTAACAACACCAAAACTATAGTATAACTGTGTTTACATCCCCTCAGTACACCACTGAGGGGATGTACTCACCTGACTGTTCTGTCTCTGTTCTAACATAATGGTATGATCCGATATCCTCACATATGATTGGCCACAAGGCTGCCTTTCTAATCAAAACAAAGTTCTGCCATGAGCAGAGTGGACTCCTCGGTGGAGTCACTACAGAGTCCCCTCCATGTTGTTAATTTTCCTCATGTTAAAATCTTTGAAAAAAAGTTTAATTCAAAGATGTGAATGAAAGATGAAATCTTTTTCCAGCACTCTTTTGCTTTCCAGCTTTATATTTTCTGTAAAATTGTTTTTCTGGGCAGTGTTGTGCTCGCTCTTTTCTTGTGCTAACACAATTTTATCTACTTCTAAGATGGTGTTGATTTTTCAAGAACACTCTTGGATGTTCCTGATGATCCCTAACCTGATCTTCCAGTTATTTTTTTTGTGGAAAAAAAATCCATATTTCTTGTTGAGCAAATGATCTTTTAAATTTGTAAAATTTAACATTTCTGAAATTGATTTGAACTTAATGGTGTTAAGTTCATCATTACCATTAGGTGATAGGAATGGTTACAATAAACCAAACCAGAGTAAAGATAACAAAAATTAACTTTTTCAAAGAATGAATAGCTGATTATAATTTGAGTTTCAACAATACAATATACAATTTAATAGCAAACCACTAATGTAATCTCATTACCATGTAATCTCAAACCTGCAAGTTTCTTCTAATGTGTCAATGTTCTGCACTGAGGAAAATCCTCTGTCCCTCATGAAAGTCAGCATCCCAGTATTTCCCATGGGGAGCCAGAATAAAAACATGTAATTCATATTCCAAGCACGATCTTGCATCCATCAATCATCTGATCTAACGCTGGCTGAGGCTCAAGAGAGCTGATTCTCTCTCAGGGGCCCTGCTTTTTGGTATTGAAGGAACAATGTCTTAGAACAAAAGGTGAGGTGTGCCTATAAATCCCCCTGGATGAATGATGCCATTGGAAAGTAATAGATCCTGCAATCCAGACAATCTGTAAACATCCAGCTTCAACTCAGAAGAATTCTAAAACCAAGATAAATTATTTTTGTTTTATGTTCTTTTATATATAAAAACAGTTGTAAAAACAAGATCACCTACTGAGCTGGTGTACAAGTGCATGCTAGCAGGAGACCTGTATGGGGGAAGGTGTGAGAGGTATGACAAATTTCATGAAAGGCTCTGATGAATAATTTCTTTCTCAGACAATGCTAAATTACGGAGCCCCCAGGGGACATGGGGAATTTTTTTTCTTTTGCGTTCCCTCGCAAAAGGTTTTGCGTTCCCTCGCAATAATCTACTGATCAGTTCATGCGGTATAGTTGATACTGTAAGCCTTTTTTACGGTGGCCGCCATACTTTCTGCTTTAATATAAGCTTATAAGGTTTTTCCATGGACTATTGAGTTATTATCGCGGGGTAATAAGTCATCTGATTGTGTCTCCATTGTGTTCGTGTCTGAATGGTTTAAAGGGCTGCTCTCTGTGCCGTTCCATCTGAGCCTTAACAGACATAAACATGCAGTAAATAAATCGATTTTTCAATCAGTTTTTTGCACCAAAGCGTTAATAATAAACACGTTTTATTATTATAAAACACAGCAAACTAATGGTGGTAGACGGCCGCACTGGATTAACTCGGGGAATCTCATCTGTCCGTGTGTCAATCAACTCCTAACCTCTTCTTTGTTCTGTCACAATTATCAATTTTTTTTAATTTTTATTATGCTCCAAACTTTGCCAGGACTGACCCCACAGCTCACCCGCTGCCTCATACACACAGAGCCAGCAGCGTCACCTTCCCATTCATACTTCATGACAGTCACTCCCACATCGACACGCCCACCACCAGGTGTCAAAGCCACTGCTCCTGTCATATCAATAATTACTTATTTCATTCATATTGCTCTTATAGAGCCTCAGTGAAAACGTGTTTCAGTGATTCTTGAGAATAGGGACAAAACAGGTCCTATGGATAAAGCATGAAATTTGAATAAAATATACACAAAATATATTTTTTTCAAATATCTAACTAAACTACCCTGGGTCATGTGAGCACAACAATGTATATTTTTCTTGTTTTTGCTGAATATTTTTTTATTTTAAACATTGTAGTCGGTGGATATGCCTGTAAAAGCCCTTGTCCAGGAGCAGAACTCAATACATTCTTATAGTTTAAAACAATTAAAGAAATACTAAAATTATATATTATGACAATTAAGTATAAGTAGTCATATAAATGATTATAAAAGTATCGATAAATTGAATTAAAAATAATTTTTAGATATTTTCCAACTCCGTTGAAATTTGTCCTTAGTTTTTTGTCAACACCGTCAGAAATGAAAAGAATGTAAAAAAATCAGGCATTATTGGGGGGCACCAGAACTTCTGAGGACCCCATGACGTTGTCTTTTCTCTTCCTTTGCTAGGAGGGCTAGTTAGCTCCGGTTAGCTTAAGTTATTCTTTAGTTTTTTCTTCTGTTTTATTCCTAAGTTGTTTGTCACAACCATGATGTGTCAACTCCATAACTGACAATTTACAAAACTTTGATGAAATTTTGCGAAATAAAAGCTTAATTTTGGTAAACTGTAAAGATTTAATGGACCTGACGAGCTACAATATGGCCTCCTTCAGAATAACATCATATAAATTGAGGTAGTTTGGCATTTCGTCAACTCCGTCAGATGTCAACTCCGTCAGAGTTTTTCTGACTCTTTCAGTGAAATTGTTGTCAAATCTCACTTAATTGTGCAACTAATTCATTTTAATGTATTTTACATGAATTGCATTACTTCACATGTACCAAGTTTTTCATTTTACTCACTAGTTTGTCACCACCTTCAGTTCTGTGTGAACTCCGTCATGCACTGTCAACTCCATCAGATGGACTTTTTCTTGTTTTTTGTTTTAAATAATATTTATTTTATTTCTTGAGAAGCATTTGTCTGTAAATTGAGTAAAAATATCACTAATGGGGTATTTTAAAAATCATTTTAGATTTATTTTTGTCAGATGGTGATGACAAAGTTTTGGGTCAGGTCGATTAAAAATGTAATTTTTTTAAAAAAATTCGCAACTGGGAGCCTGTACCTTAGCATCTTCATATTTTCTAAACATTATTTGTCATATTTGCATACATAAGGTTGAGAAATAATTAAAAAAAAATATGGGAAAATTAAAACCCATTTTGTCCCTATTCTCAAGAATCACTGGTTTATTATTATTAACGCTTTGGTGCAAAAAACTGATTGAAAAATCGATTTATTTACTGCATGTTTATGTCTGTTAAGGCTCAGATGGAAGGGCACAGAGAGCAGCCCTTTAAACCATTCAGTCACGAACACAATGGAGACACAATCAGATGACTTATTACCCCGCGATAATAACTCAATAGTCCATGGAAAAACCTTATAAGCTTATATTAAAGCAGAAAGTACGGCGGCCACCGTAAAAAAGGCTTACAGTATCAATGATGCCGCATGAACTGATCAGTAGATTATTGCGAGGGAACGCAAAACCTTTTGCGAGGGAACGCAAAAATAAAAAAATTCCCCATGTCCCCTGGGGGGCTCCGTACTAAATGTCTCACATTGCTTTGGCAGTATTTCAGATTCAGCACTTAGAAAAGCTTCAAGCTGTGCGTCTCTGTTTGAAAAGGCAAATGTTCATGGTTCAGACGGCTCCTCAGTATTACATTTGTTTATATTTCAGGAATACAGTACTGTGATTCTACACTACTAAGCCTCAGAATGTAACAATATTAGTGTAACCTATATTACATTTTAGGAATATTAGGATCATTAAAGAAATAATCCAAGTTAGAGTTAATCCAAATGATTCTTAAACTAGGTTCGTCTGCTAGAGGAAGTGGCAAAATGTAAAACAACCAGACCGTGCAAAATTGGTGAATTGTATTAATATTTAATTGGTGAATTATTAATATAATATGTATTAATATTTACAATATATACAGGTTAGTCAGAATGGTTCCTTAATCCAAGGAATTCAACAGTTCTGGCTGGTGATGAAAGGAACAAAAAAATAATAATCCAATTCTTTCTGGAGCAGGTCAGTCCAGAGTGAAGATTTTATGGCTGGATGTCTCCAACCAATTCGGAAGAGTTTTCTTTGATAGAAGGTGGTATGGTATTTCCAGATCCGCTAATTGGTTAGCTCACCAGTCTGGTCAGCATGATACCAGACAATCCATGATTTATCCCTGCAGCAAATTCCTTTGAATGGGAATCTGTAACACACCTGGCCTGTTGTGAACATTTATCAGTTCACAACAGGCCAGGTGTGTTACAGATTCCCAGAACATTTAACAAATGCATTGTTAAATGTTCACATATGTGAACATTTATCAGTTCACATGTACATGTATTTTCTTATAATTAAATGAGTTAACATAATAATTATGCAACTTATGCAAATTCAATTTCTTTTTACACAACAGTAGTGTTTTATACCGGTAAACATTTCAGTTTGAATGTGCTATATTTAGATCGGTGTATAACCAACTCAACGAGCTGGGAAGGCTAGTGCTAGCATGCTGGCTCCCGAACACAACACTCACTAGTGATGGGCTATCTGAATCCAGGCTTCGATCCTTGTACCGAGTAAAAAGGGGGCGTGGCCGATGAAGCCCTGCTTCGAGGCTTGTGTTGGCTTGCTGAAAACCACGTGACTGGCAACAAACGAGGCCTCGCATTGCATGGGTCACGTGACTGCTTCATTTTGCGTGTCGGTTTTCAAAATAAAAGCGCGATGAGCCTTGCTGTGTCATGGGTTGTTGTCCATTTGGTCACCCATCAGAGGATGATATTTGTCTTCAGTGGCCAAATAAAATGAACATTGACCAACATATTCGATGTGTATTCATGGCACTCATCAAAATGTATTGTTTGTTACTGGTTTTCTCAATTGTAGATTATGTTGTGTTTTAATAACTATGTTGTGATTTTATGATGTAAATTTCTTTGAACTGCATTGTTGCTGAAACGTGCTACACAAATAAACTTGATTGTCTGAAATGGAGCCAGCAAGAGGAAAATCTGACATCTGAG
This sequence comes from Poecilia mexicana, assembly GCF_051168715.1. Lineage (NCBI taxonomy): Eukaryota > Metazoa > Chordata > Actinopteri > Cyprinodontiformes > Poeciliidae > Poecilia > Poecilia mexicana. The sequence goes on along the minus strand of NW_028263390.1, from coordinate 1,084,321 downwards.
AATACTTTGAGATTAACCTCACAATAAAATTCTTCTTAGATAACAATAATTAACCCTCCACCTCCCAATTTCTCACCTTCTGCAAAGTTCCACTATTATTTGTAGTCTGATTAGCAAAGATATATCAGTCTTGGACAGCAGAAACAGATTTAAACTTGTTGCAGAACTAAAATTCAACATGTCGCCAAATATGAGGGATCAGAGCCAATTAGAAATCCAAGAAAAAGTGAATGCCCCAACAGACACTGCACTCTCAAGACATTAAAACATCAATTGTCTTTATTGTCAAATCCATCTATGACATAAAAGAAAACCCGACACAATCACTAACATTCAACATAAACCAGGATTAGATTGGTTACAAATAATTGTAATAATTAAAACATATGACAATTAAATATGGTTTCATTGATTATCCGGTTACTAAACATGAGTTTGATGAAAACTTTGTGACAATATTGCATTTAGTAATTTTTGGAAGTATGATCCAACTGAGTGACAAGACTGTTACAGTTTCACCAGCAGACGTCACTATAGAGCAATGAATGAAGCATCGAGTAACGAACCTTTTTGCAAAGCAAAGGGCTGGAAAGGTTCATTGCTTCATGAGGCTTCATTTGCCCATCACTAACACGCACCAGTTCCCTCTTGACAAACCGTGATCGTTACACGTCTGCAAGTTAACAGAGGCACACGATTGAAGACTGCACAACAGACATTTAACTGCTTTGGAAACAGACCAGAAGCCTACCTGCATACCAGCGTCCGACAGCGTCTCCTACCTAGGGTGCCTATGAGCAGCCATATAAGCGGTAGCTGTCAATTTAGGACGCTGACGTGCAGTGGTCACACGACTTTGAAACCGCGCGAGAACAATGTTGTTCTCGCTTGGTTTGTATTGAATAAATTAAGGAAAGGAGGATTTTTAATTAAATCTTTAAATAAATTAAAACTAAATTTAACAAAATGGAAAATAAAATAAAACTGAATCTAATATGGAAAAATTATCCTGGTTACATTAGCATGTCTGTGCAAATAGGAATAAGAGTCCAGATGGAGTAATATTTATAGTTGGTTTCTTGTCCAGTGTGAAAGCCCAATATTGCCAAGATTAGTAATTAAATATTGCCAAGATTAGTCATTAAAGTAGTGAGAAAACCACAAAATCTCCTGAATAAACTCATTTTTAATTGCTGAAAGTAGTGCCCCAAATTAGCATGAACACTTCTGATTATTTCTTGACTCAATATAACAATTGTTAAAAATTGGCATGCATTGCATTTGTTTGGATGGCCTCAAAATAATGTTCTGTAGGTGGTGTGTTGAAGGCAACACACCACCTTGGTTTTTGAAGGCAAAAACCAAGGCCTGACTACAAGCTATCTGTAACCCCCAACCCACATAATATTCAACTGTAGCTAGGACATTTATTAAGATCACCAAATCACTCCTCGTACATGGAGCTTAAGTCCCAGACAACATAAGTTAGGTTCATAGATGTGTGGAAACATCTGTTTCCCATTAAGGAGGAGATTTTCCCAAGGGATTAATGCAGCTGGATCAAGCATGTCTTTGGCACTCGACCCTTACTGGATACCTTTGGGTAGAACCAGAATGCATCAAAGGAACATTGGGTTCCTTCAGAATAGAGCTCTTCAGAATATTCTCTCTGTTTATTAATATTACTGATACTACTATCTTAGGGATTAACAGTAGTATTGATAACATTATTCCTCCATAACTATGGTTAAAGAGAAGTAATCTTAAAAGTAAAACAAAGCACAGAAGCTCCAGGTTGTCATCAAAAGTTGATTGTTTCAAACTGCAGACAGCATGTCAACATAGACAACAAAGTGCTGGATGGAGGATGGTTCCCTCCTTCATCTAACTTAGAGGGAAGACAGACACAGTTATCAGAGACCGAGTGCCATCCTTTTGCCTCTGCAGCGGCTATTTTATGATCATGGTGACAGTTTGATTGCTTTCCTCATCCCAGGCTGTATGCAGCCTTTCACATTGTCTTTAGGCCTGCCGGTCCCTTTGGAAAGGCTGCCAGGACTTCTTGTACTCTGAGAAGCACCACAGAGGACACTCTTGTCAATGACCTATGTTTCACCCCTTACAAGAAAAAAAAAGTTTTTCTTTCAACTCTCACAGCATTTTAGCAGCGCAAGACAACACCTCACAAGCCTATGATGAAAAACAACTGTCTCCCTATAAAATCCTGGTCAGAATTCACGTCTAGGAGATGGTGAGTAATCTTGCTTTTAAAATTTAATGGGCATATTAATGAATGCTTTTGCCTGCATAATGGCATAGCATGTGTTGATGGAGCAGTTATGGTGAGAAGGTTTTTCACACTCTTGGTTTGGAAAGAAAATGTGTAATAAAACATATTAGAAATGAAACATGCAGCATTAGAACATCAAATCAAACAACAAAAGGAAATCTCAGCTAGTCTGGTGAGGCCAAGTTTTGATAGAATAGATAGGTCACCAACTGTTACGGTTTCATTATACATATTAGCATTTTAAAAAATGTAATTTTAGTAAAGTGTAGTATTGAAATTTATTTTCAGCAGTTTCAAAAACCAAAGTTCATTATTTAATTTTTTTACAAGCTGGTAAATGTCACAAACTGAAAAAAATAGCTCTTTTCAATCCTGGTGTGTTCTGGACATCATAAAGAGATCTGCATTTTAAATCTCATCTCAAGTTAGATATAAAAACACTCAACAAATCCTACAATGGTGTTATGTATTAAACACATATACAGCTGAAACAGGAAAGCTGTGGGTGAAAAATTAAGTACACATAGTCGTTGAAAGGCTTCTGGAATCTCCTTCAGCCGCAGTAACTCGAAATCAATTTCTCTGACTTTATTGTCTTTCATCAGTAATGAAGATGTCTGACCTACTCTCTTTTGTACTATATTGCTACATTGCTTCCATCATCCTAATTCATCAATTCTCCTCCAGTCAGAAAATGGCCTAAATTTGATTCTAGAATACTCAAGCACTACATAGTCATCTCAATGACTGCAAGGTGCTCAGGTCTGGAGACTGCAAAGCAAACCTCATCAGCCCTCTGCTTTCACGCTTAACAGCTGAGGTTCAGCATCAAAGTGAATATGCTAGATTTTACAACAACAATAATAACAGTAATAATAATAATAACAACATCAACTATAATAATAACAACCCTGCACAATAAAATACAAGAGAATGCTATAACATTACAAAGTGTATTATTTCTTAAAGAAGTGGGTTTTGAGTCTTGATTTAAACAGAGGTAGAGAAACAATATTAGGAAGGGAGGAGATCCAAGTTTGGGAATCTGAGAGACTGAATGTCTTACTCTTTATGGTGCTGAGATGAATGGAAAACACTGTGAGGTGGATGGAGGAGGTTGATTTAAGGGAACAAGAGAGGATGGAAATGTGCAGGGGATCTGACTGAAAAAGAAGTGTGAGGTTGTGAATGCCTTTGGAGAAGAGAATTTTGAATTCTATTTTTGATTTATCTGGAAGCCAGTGCGGCTGCTGACGGACAGGTGGGCAGGTGTGATGTGGTGGGAAGAGGAGGTTTTGGTTATAATGTAGCTGCTGGATTTTGAACCATCTTAAGCTTATTGTGAGGAAGACCGAAGAGGAGAGAGTTATAGTAATTGATGGAAGAGGTGACAGGGCTGTGAACATGAACAGAAGTGGTAAAAGGCTCTAAGGAAAGGCGGAGGAGTCTATATTGCAGAAGTGAAAATGTATAGTTTGATTTTACTGATGTGGACATAAAATGACAATAAGGTATCAACAATGACAACCATTAACTTGAGGGGCAAAGGAAACAGGAGCTGTTGATAAAAATGGAAAAAACTGCCAACTTTGGATAGTGTAAATTTAGTACCAGCAAGGAAAATTCTCTGGGTTTTTTCACTGCTTACTTTAGGAAATTGAATGAATCTTGGTGAACATGAATCAGGATTTTATCTCAGGTAAGCAGATGAAGAAAGAGGAAGAAGAAAGTGTAGAATTAGGTGTGGGGGGAAAGCAGACCTGCAAAGTAGTGAAAATGGGTGTTCAGTTTATGGAAAATCCAGGGACAGGAGACATGGTTTCAAATATTATCAACCCATTAAATGGCTGTTATTAGTTGTTGTCATCCCTTTTGCTTTCAGCCTGTGCCTCTTAGCAGGCTCAGTAGTTTATCACCAAATTATAAGATGAATGGTTGCTTGGTCACTGCTTGAATGGACCCTGATAAATCAAGTTCCAGATTCCAATTTTGACATATTCCAGCTCATACAGGAGTAAGGTCAGTGATAAAAGCAGGTAACTACCAAAATGTGCATTTCGTCAGCTCTAGATTTGTATAATCATTAACAGAAATTGTTATGATAAGGTCAACAGTATAATTTCGCTGAGATGAAGCGTTTTTGGCTTCTGGCTTGCTGATCATTTGGAACATAAGCAGATCAACTAATTTCAGTTTCATATAGCCAGATCTAGTGCTGCTCAGCATTTCGAAGCTGTCCAACAACTAACAAGGCTGAAAATTGAATTTAAAGCTGCAAATTCACAGATAGTCCATTTTTGACTTCTCTCGCTGAGATAAAGCGTTTTTGGCTTCTGGCTTGCTGATCATTTGGAACATAAGCAGATCAACTAATTTCAGTTTCATACAGCCAGATCTAGTGCTGCTCAGCATTTTGGAGCTGTCCAACAACTAACAAGGCTGAAAATTGAATGTAAAGCTGCAAATTCACATATAGTCCATTTTTAACTTTTCTCGCTGAGATAAAGCGAATTTGGCTTCTGGCTTGCTGATCAACTAATTTCAGTTTCATACAGCCAGATCTAGTGCTGTTCAGCATTTCGGAGCTGTCCAACAACTAACAAGGCTGAAAATTGAATGTAAAGCTGCAAATTCACAGATAGTCCATTTTTGACTTAAGCATTTTTGGCTTCTGGCTTGCTGATCATTTGGAACATAAGCAGATCAACTAATTTCAGTTTCATACAGCCAGATCTAGTGCTGCTCAGCATTTTGGAGCTGTCCAACAACTAACAAGGCTGAAAATTGAATGTAAAGCTGCAAATTCACATATAGTCCATTTTTAACTTTTCTCGCTGAGATAAAGCGAATTTGGCTTCTGGCTTGCTGATCAACTAATTTCAGTTTCATACAGCCAGATCTAGTGCTGTTCAGCATTTCGGAGCTGTCCAACAACTAACAAGGCTGAAAATTGAATGTAAAGCTGCAAATTCACAGATAGTCCATTTTTGACTTAAGCATTTTTGGCTTCTGGCTTGCTGATCATTTGGAACATAAGCAGATCAACTAACTTCAGTTTCATACAGCCAGATCTAGTGCTGCTCAGCATTTCGGAGCTGTCCAACAACTAACAAGGCTGAAAAGTGAATGTAAAGCTGCAAATTCACAGATAGTCCATTTTTGACTTCTCTCGCTGAGATAAAGCGTTTTTGGCTTCTGGCTTGCTGATCATTTGGAACATAAGCAGATCAACTAACTTCAGTTTCATACAGCCAGATCTAGTGCTGCTCAGCATTTCGGAGCTGTCCAACAACTAACAAGGCTGAAAATTGAATGTAAAGCTGCAAATTCACAGATAGTCCATTTTTGACTTCTCTCGCTGAGATAAAGCGTTTTTGGCTTCTGGCTTGCTGATCATTTGGAACATAAGCAGGTCAACTAACTTCAGTTTCATACAGCCCGATCTAGTGCTGCTCAACATTTCGGAGCTGTCCAACAACTAACAAGGCTGAAAATTGAATGTAAAGCTGCAAATTCACAGATAGTCCATTTTTGACTTCTCTCGCTGAGATAAAGCGTTTTTGGCTTCTGGCTTGCTGATCATTTGTAACATAAGCAGATCAACTAACTTCAGTTTCATACAGCCAGATCTAATGCTGTTCAGCATTTCGGAGCTGTCCAACAACTAACAAGGCTGAAAATTGAATGTAAAGCTGCAAATTCACAGATAGTCCATTTTTGACTTCTCTCCCTGAGATAAAGCGTTTTTGGCTTCTGGCTTGCTGATCATTTGGAACATAAGCAGATCAACTAACTTCAGTTTCATACAGCCAGATCTAGTGCTGCTCAGCATTTCGGAGCTGTCCAACAACTAACAAGGCTGAAAATTGAATGTAAAGCTGCAAATTCACAGATCGTCCATTTTTGACTTCTCTCGCTGAGATAAAGCGTTTTTGGCTTCTGGCTTGCTGAACATTTGGAACATAAGCAGATCAACTAATTTCAGTTTCATACAGCCAGATCTAGTGCTGCTCAGCATTTCGGAGCTGTCCAACAACTAACAAGGCTGAAAATTGAATGTAAAGCTGCAAATTCACAGATAGTCCATTTTTGACTTCTCTCGCTGAGATAAAGCGTTTTTGGCTTCTGGCTTGCTGATCACTTGAAACTTAAGTATTAGACCTAATTCGAGTTTAATACAGCAAGATCGAGTGCTGCTCAGCATTTCGGAGCTGTCCAACAACTAACAAGGCTGAAAATTGAATGTAAAGCTGCAAATTCACAGATAGTCCATTTTTGACTTCTCTCGCTGAGATAAAGCGTTTTTGGCTTCTGGCTTGCTGATCATTTGGAACATAAGCAGGTCAACTAACTTCAGTTTCATACAGCCCGATCTAGTGCTGCTCAACATTTCGGAGCTGTCCAACAACTAACAAGGCTGAAAATTGAATGTAAAGCTGTGTTACGCCCCCAAGGTCTAGGGGTCCAGGGGCAGTAACATAAAATGAGTCTGGAGCGACAGTGTAAAGTAAAAATGATTTATTACAAAATAAAGTTTCACAAAACAATACAATTTAACCCAATTAATGCAAAAAAAAGAGAGGGATTAACAAACTCAATAATGTCAGGAGCAAATTAAAGTTAAAAAAATCCAAACAAGTCAGTTTAAAGTAAACTCAAAACAAACCACGAAAGGAAACAACACAAAGAAAAGAAACCACATGCAAAGGAGAGGCTGCGGGAAGCACGCAGCCTCCCAAACACCGGCTTCTAACTCATATTTAACTGGAGCAAAGTCAAAGTAACTAAACTGAACAAACAAGAACAAACAAAGACCAAGCTAGCTTAAAGTAGTTGCAACCACCAAAAAAAAAAAGAGAGGAGGCAGCTTCACAGAACCTCTTCAAAATAGCTGCCCCACTAGAGGAATGAATTTAGGAGCCTTTTATATGGTGCAGGTGAGCCTCATCAACGTCTGATTGACTTGACAATCCTCTGCTGGTCCAATGGTGTAGCTGCTTTCCTACAGCCACCAGGCAGCCAATCAGGAAGATGTGCTCTCACAGCTGAACCTGCATAACAAAAGGGAGCCTGCACAACCTCAAGCGGCCAGGGGCCGTAACACTCCCCCCCTTAAATTACAAAACCATGTTTTGTAAATACTTAGTGCAAGAAAAAAAACAACAACAAAAGAAGCATACTCACAACCTGGAAAGGCCATCTGCAAGAACATTTTCTGTTCCTTTCTTGTGTCGAATGTTGAGTTTGTATTCTTGTAGCAATAATGCCCACCGCATAAGGCGCTGATTGTGGTTGTACATGCGTGACAGAAATACTAATGGATTATGATCAGTAAATACATCAATCGGCAAACTACTGGACCCAAGGTAAACATGGAAGTGCTGAAGAGCCAACAACAGAGCCAGGGTTTCTTTTTCAATGGTGGAATAATTTAGTTGATGCTTGTTAAACTTTCGGGAGAAGTAGCAAACAGGATGATCTAAACCCTCCAAATCTTCCTGTATTAGCACCGCACCAGCCCCGACAGCGCTGGCATCCACCTCCAGTTTGAAAGGTCGGGTCAGATCAGGTGCAGCAAGTACTGGTGTGTGGCAAAGAAGAGATTTGGCCCTCTCAAAAGCATCTTGGCATTCATCTGACCAAACAAAGTCAGTCTTTGGGCTAAGTAGATTGGTTAACGGTTGAACTACTGAAGAGAAGTTTCTGCAAAAGTTCCGATAATAGCCAACCATGCCCAGAAATCTACGCAGCTCACGTCGTGTTTTGGGTGTGGGATACCCATTAATTGCCACAACTTTAGCATTGAGGGGACGGACTTGCCCTCGGCCTACCTCTCTGCCTAAATATGTTACAGTGGCCTTGCCAAATTCACACTTTGCCAGATTAAGGGTCAAGGAAGCTTGGGCCAAACTATGAAATACTCGATATAGTGTTTGCAAATGTTCCCACCAGGTTTCAGTATATACCACCAGATCGTCTAAATAAGCACTGCAGTTGGAGATGCCACGCAGTACTATGTTTATCAGCCTCTGAAAAGTAGCAGGGGCATTACACATACCAAATGCCATAACCGTGTACTGCAAAAAGTTATCTGGGGTCACAAAAGCTGAAATGTTGGAAGCCCTTTCAGTCAAGGGGACTTGCCAATAACCCTTGAGAAGATCCAATTTTGTAACATATTTTGCAGCTCCAATATTATCTACACAGTCCTCAATCCTAGGGAGAGGATAGGCATCAGGTACAGTGACAGAGTTTACCTTGCGAAAGTCTGTGATAAAGCGTGGTGAACCATCTGACTTGGTCTCTAACAAACAGGGTGAGCTCCAGGGACTTTGACTAGGTTTGGCTAGACCATGCTCAAGCAGGTACTCAATTTCCTGTCTCATTAGAGAACGTTTTGTGGGATTAGCACGGTAAGGATGCTGTTTGATTGGCTTTGCACTTTGAACATCTATGTCATGTTCTAGCACTGTTGTACGTGTTGGTACATCATTGAACAAACATGTGTACTCACTGATTAGGTCCATTATCTCTTTTTGCTGTTCAGGGGATAAGTGGTCAAGCTGGCTCGCCAGAGATTTTAGCATTTCTGAGTTTGGGAGGCGAGGACTTGAACAGATGGGATAATTCACCCTTAAACCATCAACATTGTCTGACTCATCTACTTCTAGTGAAGTTGCAACTACAATTGGGGCGCACACCCCATTAGGTTCTGGAGCAGATCGGGAGTGGTACAACTTAAGCATGTTCACATGGCAGACGCGAGTCTTGCGCCGCCGATTTGGGGTACCAATGACATAATCATGCTCCCCTATTCTCTCCAGAACTTCATAAGGCCCATCGAACCTGGCGGATAAGGCCGAACCAGTAATAGGTAGAAGTGCAACAACCTGATTTCCTACTTGAAAAACTCTTTTGACGGATGTTTTATCATAACGATGCTTCATCCTTCTCTGGGAGTCAGCTAGATGTTTTTTTGCTAGCACATTAGCTTGGCTTAGGCGCTCACGAAAGGCTTGCACATACTTGGTCACACTTTTTTTAGAACCTTCCGCAGGAACCAAGAAAGATTCTTTTAACGCTCTTAAAGGGCCACGGGGGGTGTGACCAAATACTAATTCAGCTGGACTGAAACCAAGGGATTCTTGACCTGCCTCCCTAGCAGCAAACAATACAAATGGAACCCCCTCATCCCAGCTTTTCCCAGTTTCCAGACAGTACTTACGCAGCATTGACTTTAAAGTCTGATGCCATCGTTCCAAAGCACCTTGAGATTCTGGGTGGTAAGCCGATGAAACAACGTGCCTAATGTTTAAGGTTTGAGCTACCTGCTTGAACAACTTTGACTGAAAATTTGTTCCTTGATCTGTTTGTAGTGTTTTTGGTAAACCAAACACAGAAAAGAACTTTGTCAAAGCTTTAACCACAGACTTCGCTGTAATTTTATTCAACGGGATGGCTTCAGGGAATCGTGTGGCAGTACACATAATTGTGAGTAAATATTGATTTCCACCTGTTGTCCTGGGCAAAGGTCCAACACAGTCTACTATTACATGGTCAAATGGTTGGTCCATCACCGGAATAGGGCACAGTGGAGCAGGGGGTATTACCTGGTTAGGTTTACCAGCAATTTGACACACATGACAACTGCGACAAAACCTGGAAACATCTTGTTTCATACCAGGCCAGAAGAAGTGCTTTAACAGAAGTTGGTATGTCTTGGTAACACCCAAGTGACCGGACCACTGGCTTTCATGAGCCAGAGACAGGACCTTCTGTCTATATGCGGCTGGTATAACAATCTGTTTAACCTTACCCCAGTCTAAGCTGCCGGCATCTGATGAAGACCATTGACGCATTAACACACCCTGTTCCACAGTGAAAGCTTGCTTCTCTTTATTGGCTTGTTCAGCACTTACCACCTGCTTGAAACATCTTTGTAATGTCTCATCAGCTTGTTGAGCAGATGACAAATGTTGTCTGGTCAGGGGGAGGGATGCTTCCTCCCAGAGTGGACCAGGCTCCTCCAGCTCCCCCAAATCTGGAAGTAACGAAATGCTGTTACTTTTGGGTTGTGCATCACCCTCGCTAGAAAATGGAGACATCAAAACAGAATCAGAAATTGAAATATCCGAGTCTTTGCGTGCCTGTGCACGGGTGACCACACAGGCTGGATACAGCCCAGAGTCTAGTGAGTCTGGGGTTGTCTGGTTTAAAGGATTATCTAAAACCTCCAGACTTGGAAGTACTAAACCTCCAGCAATGTCGTTCCCCATTAGCATAGCCACCCCATCTATGGGTAACTCTGGGCATACAGCAATAGGGAAACACCCGGTGACAAGTTTTGATTTTAGATAAACTCTGTGGACTGGTCGTGGAGCATAGCCCATCTCTATCCCCCTCAGAACAGAATTGTATCCACACGCACTTTCAGACGAGAAAGGCAAAACATTTGAGAGAATGATTGATTGGGAACATCCAGTGTCTCTCAAGATGTGAACTGGTTTTAAATCAGAGGGATCAGATGCAAGTGAGATCAAGCCATCAAAAATGAATGGTTCAAAACAAGGATCAGGTAATTTGCCACCACAACCAGTGCTCTTATTACGGGGTTCTTTTTTCACAAAACCAACACCTTTAGTTTGTTCAGAATTTGGCTGCGATTTGTGTTTTAAAGCTAAACAATCAGCAATGACATGTCCAGGTTTGTGACAATAGAAACACTCACGGCTTTCCTTTGGAACTGTGGGTTTAACCAATGGAAACTGTGGCACAGAGCTAACATGTGACTTTTCATTAACAATGAATGATGACTTATGGGTAAGCACATACTCATCGGCAAGAACAGCAGCAGATGCAAGAGTGGTCACCTTCTGTTCATTTAAATACAACACCACCCGATCAGGAATGCACTTTTTAAAATCTTCCAACAATATTAGCTCACGTAAGGCATCATAATTGTTAGCCTTCGATGTGGCACACCACTTATCAAAGAGAATGCCCTTCTCTCTGGCAAACTCAACATGTGTTTGTCCTGCAGTTTTCTTTTGCTCTCGAAACTTCTGTCTATAAGCTTCTGGGACCAATTCATAAGCTTGTAAGACAGCAGCCTTAACCAGATCATAATCCAAGCTATCCTTTAACGGAAGCGCTGCCAACACCTCTTGAGCTTTACCAGAAAACTTACATTGTAACAAAAGAGGCCAGGTTTCCCTAGGCCATTGCAAAGCGCCAGCGATGCGTTCAAATGCTGCAAAGTATGAATCAACCTCAGATTCTCTGAAAGCAGGTACTAAAGAAATGCACTTACTGATGTCGAATGGCGTAGCAGACATGGAGGTGGAACTTGGTGTGACAGAGGCAGAAGGCGCTTGAGTCTGGGCCTCCAGCTCAAGTTTGCGCAGCTGTATAGCTTTCTCTGCCTCTATTTCCAGCCTCCTGATCTCAAGCTCCAGCTGAGCTTTTCTATCCTGGGCCTTTTCCTCAGCCTCCATCTGCAGACGTGCCAACCGTACCTTCAAACGAGCTCCATCTCGTCCTTCTGAGCTCACAGAAGACAGTGGGTCATAGCGAGGGAGTGTACGAGGTGTCTTTCCCCGTTCACTCACTCCTACCTCCACACTAGAACCATCCTTGAGGTCCTCCACAGACAAGGCCTTATGGCTTGGCACTGCAGCAGCCTCAGGCAGATCAGGCTCTTTGATCACACCAGTCTCCATCAACCTGCCCACTACCAGAGCCTTTAGGTCACGTTTAAGGACCTGTTTTGGGACCTGCAGCTTAAAGTGCTCCACAATTTGCAGCAATTCACACTTGCGGCAGCTATGTATAAGCTCAAAGGAGGGGTTAGCTAAAAAGTGCTCCAGATTAAATGGTACTGACATAATTAGTGGATACAGACAACCCAAAATGTTCCTCTTTTAATTCCAAACACTCCAGACATAGGGATCCTCCTTAACGAGGGATCCCGGACAAGCCCCCAATTATGTTACGCCCCCAAGGTCTAGGGGTCCAGGGGCAGTAACATAAAATGAGTCTGGAGCGACAGTGTAAAGTAAAAATGATTTATTACAAAATAAAGTTTCACAAAACAATACAATTTAACCCAATTAATGCAAAAAAAAGAGAGGGATTAACAAACTCAATAATGTCAGGAGCAAATTAAAGTTAAAAAAAATCCAAACAAGTCAGTTTAAAGTAAACTCAAAACAAACCACGAAAGGAAACAACACAAAGAAAAGAAACCACATGCAAAGGAGAGGCTGCGGGAAGCACGCAGCCTCCCAAACACCGGCTTCTAACTCATATTTAACTGGAGCAAAGTCAAAGTAACTAAACTGAACAAACAAGAACAAACAAAGACCAAGCTAGCTTAAAGTAGTTGCAACCACCAAAAAAAAAAGAGAGGAGGCAGCTTCACAGAACCTCTTCAAAATAGCTGCCCCACTAGAGGAATGAATTTAGGAGCCTTTTATATGGTGCAGGTGAGCCTCATCAACGTCTGATTGACTTGACAATCCTCTGCTGGTCCAATGGTGTAGCTGCTTTCCTACAGCCACCAGGCAGCCAATCAGGAAGATGTGCTCTCACAGCTGAACCTGCATAACAAAAGGGAGCCTGCACAGCCTCAAGCGGCCAGGGGCCGTAACAAGCTGCAAATTCACAGATAGTCCATTTTTGACTTCTCTCGCTGAGATAAAGCGTTTTTGGCTTCTGGCTTGCTGATCATTTGTAACATAAGCAGATCAACTAACTTCAGTTTCATACAGCCAGATCTAATGCTGTTCAGCATTTCGGAGCTGTCCAACAACTAACAAGGCTGAAAATTGAATGTAAAGCTGCAAATTCACAGATAGTCCATTTTTGACTTCTCTCCCTGAGATAAAGCGTTTTTGGCTTCTGGCTTGCTGATCATTTGGAACATAAGCAGATCACCTAACTTCAGTTTCATACAGCCAGATCTAGTGCTGCTCAGCATTTCGGAGCTGTCCAACAACTAACAAGGCTGAAAATTGAATGTAAAGCTGCAAATTCACAGATCGTCCATTTTTGACTTCTCTCGCTGAGATAAAGCGTTTTTGGCTTCTGGCTTGCTGAACATTTGGAACATAAGCAGATCAACTAATTTCAGTTTCATACAGCCAGATCTAGTGCTGCTCAGCATTTCGGAGCTGTCCAACAACTAACAAGGCTGAAAATTGAATGTAAAGCTGCAAATTCACAGATAGTCCATTTTTGACTTCTCTCGCTGAGATAAAGCGTTTTTGGCTTCTGGCTTGCTGATCACTTGAAACTTAAGTATTAGACCTAATTCGAGTTTAATACAGCAAGATCGAGTGCTGCTCAGCATTTCGGAGCTGTCCAACAACTAACAAGGCTGAAAATTGAATGTAAAGCTGCAAATTCACAGATAGTCCATTTTTGACTTCTCTCGCTGAGATAAAGCGTTTTTGGCTTCTGGCTTGCTGATCACTTGGAACATAAGCAGATCAACTAATTTCAGTTTAATATAGCCAGATCTAGTGCTGCTCTGCATTTTGGAGCTGTCCAACAACTAACAAGGCTGAAAATTGAATGTAAAGCTGCATATTCACAGATAGTCCATTTTTGACTTCTCTCGCTGAGATAAAGCGTTTTTGGCTTCTGGCTTGCTGATCACTTGGAACATAAGCAGATCAACTAATTTCAGTTTAATATAGCCAGATCTAGTGCTGCTCTGCATTTTGGAGCTGTCCAACAACTAACAAGGCTGAAAATTGAATGTAAAGCTGCATATTCACAGATAGTCCATTTTTGACTTCTCTCGCTGAGATAAAGCGTTTTTGGCTTCTGGCTTGCTGCTCACTTGAAACTTAAGTATTAGACCTAATTCGAGTTTAATACAGCAAGATCGAGTGCTGCTCAGCATTTCGGAGCTGTCCAACAACTAACAAGGCTGAAAATTGAATGTAAAGCTGCAAATTCACAGATAGTCCATTTTTGACTTCTCTCGCTGAGATAAAGCGTTTTTGGCTTCTGGCTTAATGATCATTTGAAGCATAAGCAGATCAACTAACTTCAGTTTCATACAGCCAGATCTAGTGCTGCTCAGCATTTCGGAGCTGTCCAACAACTAACAAGGCTGAAAATTGAATGTAAAGCTGCAAATTCACAGGTAGTCCATTTTTGACTTCTCTCGCTGAGATAAAGCGTTTTTGGCTTCTGGCTTGCTGATCACTTGGAACATAAGCAGATCAACTAATTTCAGTTTAATATAGCCAGATCTAGTGCTGCTCTGCATTTTGGAGCTGTCCAACAACTAACAAGGCTGAAAATTGAATGTAAAGCTGCATATTCACAGATAGTCCATTTTTGACTTCTCTCGCTGAGATAAAGCGTTTTTGGCTTCTGGCATGCTGATCACTTGAAACTTAAGTATTAGACCCAATTCGAGTTTAATACAGCAAGATCGAGTGCTGCTCAGCATTTCGGAGCTGTCCAACAACTAACAAGGCTGAAAATTGAATGTAAAGCTGCAAATTCACAGATAGTCCATTTTTGACTTCTCTCGCTGAGATAAAGCGTTTTTGGCTTCTGGCTTGCTGATCACTTGGAACATAAGCAGATCAACTAATTTCAGTTTAATATAGCCAGATCTAGTGCTGCTCTGCATTTTGGAGCTGTCCAACAACTAACAAGGCTGAAAATTGAATGTAAAGCTGCATATTCACAGATAGTCCATTTTTGACTTCTCTCGCTGAGATAAAGCGTTTTTGGCTTCTGGCTTGCTGATCACTTGGAACATAAGCAGATCAACTAATTTCAGTTTAATATAGCCAGATCTAGTGCTGCTCTGCATTTTGGAGCTGTCCAACAACTAACAAGGCTGAAAATTGAATGTAAAGCTGCATATTCACAGATAGTCCATTTTTGACTTCTCTCGCTGAGATAAAGCGTTTTTGGCTTCTGGCTTGCTGCTCACTTGAAACTTAAGTATTAGACCTAATTCGAGTTTAATACAGCAAGATCGAGTGCTGCTCAGCATTTCGGAGCTGTCCAACAACTAACAAGGCTGAAAATTGAATGTAAAGCTGCAAATTCACAGATAGTCCATTTTTGACTTCTCTCGCTGAGATAAAGCGTTTTTGGCTTCTGGCTTAATGATCATTTGAAGCATAAGCAGATCAACTAACTTCAGTTTCATACAGCCAGATCTAGTGCTGCTCAGCATTTCGGAGCTGTCCAACAACTAACAAGGCTGAAAATTGAATGTAAAGCTGCAAATTCAAAGATAGTCCATTTTTGACTTCTCTCGCTGAGATAAAGCGTTTTTGGCTTCTGGCTTGCTGATCACTTGGAACATAAGCAGATCAACTAATTTCAGTTTAATATAGCCAGATCTAGTGCTGCTCTGCATTTTGGAGCTGTCCAACAACTAACAAGGCTGAAAATTGAATGTAAAGCTGCAAATTCACAGATAGTCCATTTTTGACTTCTCTCGCTGAGATAAAGCGATTTTGGCTTCTGGCTTGCTGATCATTTGGAACATAAGCAGATCAACTAACTTCAGTTTCATACAGCCAGATCTTGTGCTGCTCAGCATTTCGGAGCTGTCCAACAACTAACAAGGCTGAAAATTGAATGTAAAGCTGCAAATTCACAGATAGTCCATTTTTGACTTCTCTCGCTGAGATAAAGCGTTTTTGGCTTCTGGCTTGCTGATCACTTGGAACATAAGCAGATCAACTAATTTCAGTTTAATATAGCCAGATCTAGTGCTGCTCTGCATTTTGGAGCTGTCCAACAACTAACAAGGCTGAAAATTGAATGTAAAGCTGCAAATTCACAGATAGTCCATTTTTGACTTCTCTCGCTGAGATAAAGCGTTTTTGGCTTCTGGCTTGCTGATCATTTGGAACATAAGCAGATCAACTAACTTCAGTTTCATACAGCCAGATCTAGTGCTGCTCAGCATTTCGGAGCTGTCCAACAACTAACAAGGCTGAAAATTGAATGTAAAGCTGCAAATTCACAGATAGTCCATTTTTGACTTCTCTCGCTGAGATAAAGCGTTTTTGGCTTCTGGCTTGCTGATCATTTGGAACATAAGCAGATCAGCTAACATCAGTTTAATGTAGCCAGATCTAGTGCTGCGCAGCATTTCGGTGCTGTCCAACAACTAACAATGCTGAAAATTGAATTTAAAGCTGCAAATTCACAGATAGTCCATTTTTGACTTCTCTGGCTGAGATAAAGCGTTTTTGGCTTATGGCTTGCTGATCACTTGAAACTTAAGTATTAGACGTAATTCGAGTTTAATACAGCAAGATCGAGTGCTGCTCATCATTTCGGAGCTGTCCAACAACTAACAAGGCTGAAAATTGAATGTAAAGCTGCAAATTCACAGATAGTCCATTTTTGACTTCTCTCGCTGAGATAAAGCGTTTTTGGCTTCTGGCTTGCTGATCACTTGAAACTTAAGTATTTAGACCTAATTCGAGTTTAATACAGCAAGATCGAGTGCTGCTCAGCATTTCGGAGCTGTCCAACAACTAACAAGGCTGAAAATTGAATGTAAAGCTGCAAATTCACAGATAGTCCATTTTTGACTTCTCTCGCTGAGATAAAGCGTTTTTGGCTTCTGGCTTGCTGATCATTTTGACCATAAGCAGATCAACTAACTTCAGTTTCATACAGCCAGATCTAGTGCTGCTCAGCATTTCGGAGCTGTCCAACAACTAACAAGGCTGAAAATTGAATGTAAAGCTGCAAATTCACAGATAGTCCATTTTTGACTTCTCTCGCTGAGATAAAGCGTTTTTGGCTTCTGGCTTGCTGATCATTTGGAACATAAGCAGATCAGCTAACATCAGTTTAATGTAGCCAGATCTAGTGCTGCGCAGCATTTCGGAGCTGTCCAACAACTAACAAGGCTGAAAATTGAATGTAAAGCTGCAAATTCACAGATAGTCCATTTTTGACTTCTCTCGCTGAGATAAAGCGTTTTTGGCTTATGGCTTGCTGATCACTTGAAACTTAAGTATTAGACCTAATTCGAGTTTAATACATCAAGATCGAGTGCTGCTCAGCATTTCGGAGCTGTCCAACAACTAACAAGGCTGAAAATTGAATGTAAAGCTGCAAATTCACAGATTGTCCATTTTTGACTTCTCTCGCTGAGATAAAGCGTTTTTGGCTTCTGGCTTGCTGATCATTTGGAACATAAGCAGATCAACTAACTTCAGTTTCATATAGCCAGATCTAGTGCTGCTCTGCATTTTGGAGCTGTCCAACAACTAACAAGGCTGAAAATTGAATGTAAAGCTGCAAATTCACAGATAGTCCATTTTTGACTTCTCTCTCTGAGATAAAGCGTTTTTGGCTTCTGGCTTGCTGATCACTTGAAACTTAAGTAGTAGACCTAATTCGATGTTAATACAGCAAGATCGAGTGCTGCTCAGCATTTCGGAGCTGTCCAACAACTAACAAGGCTGAAAATTGAATGTAAAGCTGCAAATTCACAGATAGTCCATTTTTGACTTCTCTCGCTGAGATAAAGCGTTTTTGGCTTTTGGCTTGCTGATCATTTGGAACATAAGCAGATCAACTAACTTCAGTTTCATATAGCCAGATCTAGTGCTGCTCTGCATTTCGGTGCTGTCCAACAACTAACAATGCTGAAAATTGAATGTAAAGCTGCAAAATCACAGATAGTCCATTTTTGACTTCTCTCGCTGAGATAAAGCGTTTTTGGCTTTTGGCTTGCTGATCACTTGAAACTTGAGTATTAGACCTAATTCGAGTTTAATACAGCAAGATCGAGTGCTGCTCAGCATTTCGGAGCTGTCCAACAACTAACAAGGCTGAAAATTGAATGTAAAGCTGCAAATTCACAGATAGTCCATTTTTGACTTCTCTCGCTGAGATAAAGCGTTTTTGGCTTCTGGCTTGCTGATCACTTGAAACTTAAGTATTTAGACCTAAATCGAGTTTAATACAGCAAGATCGAGTGCTGCTCAGCATTTCGGAGCTGTCCAACAACTAACAAGGCTGAAAATTGAATGTAAAGCTGCAAATTCACAGATAGTCCATTTTTGACTTCTCTCGCTGAGATAAAGCGTTTTTGGCTTCTGGCTTGCTGATCATTTGGAACATAAGCAGATCAACTAACTTCAGTTTCATACAGCCAGATCTAGTGCTGCTCTGCATTTCGGAGCTGTCCAACAACTAACAAGGCTGAAAATTGAATGTAAAGCTGCAAATTCACAGATAGTCCATTTTTGACTTCTCTCTCTGAGATAAAGCGTTTTTGGCTTCTGGCTTGCTGATCACTTGAAACTTAAGTAGTAGACCTAATTCGATGTTAATACAGCAAGATCGAGTGCTGCTCAGCATTTCGGAGCTGTCCAACAACTAACAAGGCTGAAAATTGAATGTAAAGCTGCAAATTCACAGATTGTCCATTTTTGACTTCTCTCGCTGAGATAAAGCGTTTGTGGCTTCTGGCTTGCTGATCATTTGGAACATAAGCAGATCAACTAACTTCAGTTTCATATAGCCAGATCTAGTGCTGCTCTGCATTTTGGAGCTGTCCAACAACTAACAAGGCTGAAAATTGAATGTAAAGCTGCAAATTCACAGATAGTCCATTTTTGACTTCTCTCTCTGAGATAAAGCGTTTTTGGCTTCTGGCTTGCTGATCACTTGAAACTTAAGTAGTAGACCTAATTCGATGTTAATACAGCAAGATCGAGTGCTGCTCAGCATTTCGGAGCTGTCCAACAACTAACAAGGCTGAAAATTCAATGTAAAGCTGCAAATTCACAGATAGTCCATTTTTGACTTCTCTCGCTGAGATAAAGCGTTTTTGGCTTTTGGCTTGCTGATCATTTGGAACATAAGCAGATCAACTAACTTCAGTTTCATATAGCCAGATCTAGTGCTGCTCTGCATTTCGGTGCTGTCCAACAACTAACAATGCTGAAAATTGAATTTAAAGCTGCAAATTCACAGATAGTCCATTTTTGACTTCTCTCGCTGAGATAAAGCGTTTTTGGCTTCTGGCTTTCTGATCACTTGAAACTTAAGTATTAGACGTAATTCGAGTTTAATACAGCAAGATCGAGTGCTGCTCATCATTTCGGAGCTGTCCAACAACTAACAAGGCTGAAAATTGAATGTAAAGCTGCAAATTCACAGATAGTCCATTTTTGACTTCTCTCGCTGAGATAAAGCGTTTTTGGCTTCTGGCTTGCTGATCACTTGAAACTTAAGTATTTAGACCTAATTCGAGTTTAATACAGCAAGATCGAGTGCTGCTCAGCATTTCGAAGCTGTCCAACAACTAACAAGGCTGAAAATTGAATGTAAAGCTGCAAATTCACAGATAGTCCATTTTTGACTTCTCTCGCTGAGATAAAGCGTTTTTGGCTTCTGGCTTGCTGATCATTTGGAACATAAGCAGATCAACTAACTTCAGTTTCATACAGCCAGATCTAGTGCTGCTCTGCATTTCGGAGCTGTCCAACAACTAACAATGCTGAAAATTGAATGTAAAGCTGCAAATTCACAGATAGTCCATTTTTGACTTCTCTCGCTGAGATAAAGCGTTTTTGGCTTCTGGCTTGCTGATCACTTGAAACTTGAGTATTAGACCTAATTCGAGTTTAATACAGCAAGATCGAGTGCTGCTCAGCATTTCGGAGCTGTCCAACAACTAACAAGGCTGAAAATTGAATGTAAAGCTGCAAATTCACAGATAGTCCATTTTTGACTTCTTTCGCTGAGATAAAGCGTTTTTGGCTTCTGGCTTTCTGATCATTTGTAACTTAAGCAGATCAACTAATTTCAGCTTATTACAGCTAGATCTAGTGCTGCTCAGCATTTCGGAGCTGTCCAACACCTAACAAGGCTGAAAATTGAATGTAAAGCTGCAAATTCACAGATAGTCCATTTTTGACTTCTTTCGCTGAGATAAAGGGTTTTTGGCTTCTGGCTTTCTGATCATTTGTAACTTAAGCAGATCAACTAATTTCAGCTTATTACAGCCAGATCTAGTGCTGCTCAGCATTTCGGAGCTGTCCAACAACTAACAAGGCTGAAAATTGAATGTAAAGCTGCAAATTCACAGATAGTCCATTTTTGACTTCTCTCGCTGAGATAAAGCGTTTTTGGCTTCTGGCTTGCTGATCATTTGGAACATAAGCAGATCAACTAACTTCAGTTTCATACAGCCAGATCTAGTGCTGCTCTGCATTTCGGAGCTGTCCAACAACTAACAAGGCTGAAAATTGAATGTAAAGCTGCAAATTCACAGATAGTCCATTTTTGACTTCTCTCTCTGAGATAAAGCGTTTTTGGCTTCTGGCTTGCTGATCACTTGAAACTTAAGTAGTAGACCTAATTCGATGTTAATACAGCAAGATCGAGTGCTGCTCAGCATTTCGGAGCTGTCCAACAACTAACAAGGCTGAAAATTGAATGTAAAGCTGCAAATTCACAGATAGTCCATTTTTGACTTCTCTCGCTGAGATAAAGCGTTTTTGGCTTCTGGCTTAATGATCATTTGAAGCATAAGCAGATCAACTAACTTCAGTTTCATACAGCCAGATCTAGTGCTGCTCAGCATTTCGGAGCTGTCCAACAACTAACAAGGCTGAAAATTGAATGTAAAGCTGCAAATTCACAGATAGTCCATTTTTGACTTCTCTCGCTGAGATAAAGCGTTTTTGGCTTCTGGCTTGCTGATCACTTGGAACATAAGCAGATCAACTAATTTCAGTTTAATATAGCCAGATCTAGTGCTGCTCTGCATTTTGGAGCTGTCCAACAACTAACAAGGCTGAAAATTGAATGTAAAGCTGCAAATTCACAGATAGTCCATTTTTGACTTCTCTCGCTGAGATAAAGCGTTTTTGGCTTCTGGCTTGCTGATCATTTGGAACATAAGCAGATCAGCTAACATCAGTTTAATGTAGCCAGATCTAGTGCTGCGCAGCATTTCGGTGCTGTCCAACAACTAACAATGCTGAAAATTGAATTTAAAGCTGCAAATTCACAGATAGTCCATTTTTGACTTCTCTGGCTGAGATAAAGCGTTTTTGGCTTATGGCTTGCTGATCACTTGAAACTTAAGTATTAGACGTAATTCGAGTTTAATACAGCAAGATCGAGTGCTGCTCATCATTTCGGAGCTGTCCAACAACTAACAAGGCTGAAAATTGAATGTAAAGCTGCAAATTCACAGATAGTCCATTTTTGACTTCTCTCGCTGAGATAAAGCGTTTTTGGCTTCTGGCTTGCTGATCACTTGAAACTTAAGTATTTAGACCTAATTCGAGTTTAATACAGCAAGATCGAGTGCTGCTCAGCATTTCGGAGCTGTCCAACAACTAACAAGGCTGAAAATTGAATGTAAAGCTGCAAATTCACAGATAGTCCATTTTTGACTTCTCTCGCTGAGATAAAGCGTTTTTGGCTTCTGGCTTGCTGATCATTTGGAACATAAGCAGATCAACTAACTTCAGTTTCATACAGCCAGATCTAGTGCTGCTCAGCATTTCGGAGCTGTCCAACAACTAACAAGGCTGAAAATTGAATGTAAAGCTGCAAATTCACAGATAGTCCATTTTTGACTTCTCTCGCTGAGATAAAGCGTTTTTGGCTTCTGGCTTGCTGATCATTTGGAACATAAGCAGATCAGCTAACATCAGTTTAATGTAGCCAGATCTAGTGCTGCTCAGCATTTCGGAGCTGTCCAACAACTAACAAGGCTGAAAATTGAATGTAAAGCTGCAAATTCACAGATAGTCCATTTTTGACTTCTCTCGCTGAGATAAAGCGTTTTTGGCTTCTGGCTTTCTGATCACTTGAAACTTAAGTATTAGACGTAATTCGAGTTTAATACAGCAAGATCGAGTGCTGCTCATCATTTCGGAGCTGTCCAACAACTAACAAGGCTGAAAATTGAATGTAAAGCTGCAATTTCACAGATAGTCCATTTTTGACTTCTCTCGCTGAGATAAAGCGTTTTTGGCTTCTGGCTTGCTGATCACTTGAAACTTAAGTATTTAGACCTAATTCGAGTTTAATACAGCAAGATCGAGTGCTGCTCAGCATTTCGAAGCTGTCCAACAACTAACAAGGCTGAAAATTGAATGTAAAGCTGCAAATTCACAGATAGTCCATTTTTGACTTCTCTCGCTGAGATAAAGCGTTTTTGGCTTCTGGCTTGCTGATCATTTGGAACATAAGCAGATCAACTAACTTCAGTTTCATACAGCCAGATCTAGTGCTGCTCTGCATTTCGGAGCTGTCCAACAACTAACAAGGCTGAAAATTGAATGTAAAGCTGCAAATTCACAGATAGTCCATTTTTGACTTCTCTCTCTGAGATAAAGCGTTTTTGGCTTCTGGCTTGCTGATCACTTGAAACTTAAGTAGTAGACCTAATTCGATGTTAATACAGCAAGATCGAGTGCTGCTCAGCATTTCGGAGCTGTCCAACAACTAACAAGGCTGAAAATTGAATGTAAAGCTGCAAATTCACAGATAGTCCATTTTTGACTTCTCTCGCTGAGATAAAGCGTTTTTGGCTTCTGGCTTAATGATCATTTGAAGCATAAGCAGATCAACTAACTTCAGTTTCATACAGCCAGATCTAGTGCTGCTCAGCATTTCGGAGCTGTCCAACAACTAACAAGGCTGAAAATTGAATGTAAAGCTGCAAATTCACAGATAGTCCATTTTTGACTTCTCTCGCTGAGATAAAGCGTTTTTGGCTTCTGGCTTGCTGATCACTTGGAACATAAGCAGATCAACTAATTTCAGTTTAATATAGCCAGATCTAGTGCTGCTCTGCATTTTGGAGCTGTCCAACAACTAACAAGGCTGAAAATTGAATGTAAAGCTGCAAATTCACAGATAGTCCATTTTTGACTTCTCTCGCTGAGATAAAGCGTTTTTGGCTTCTGGCTTGCTGATCATTTGGAACATAAGCAGATCAGCTAACATCAGTTTAATGTAGCCAGATCTAGTGCTGCGCAGCATTTCGGTGCTGTCCAACAACTAACAATGCTGAAAATTGAATTTAAAGCTGCAAATTCACAGATAGTCCATTTTTGACTTCTCTGGCTGAGATAAAGCGTTTTTGGCTTATGGCTTGCTGATCACTTGAAACTTAAGTATTAGACGTAATTCGAGTTTAATACAGCAAGATCGAGTGCTGCTCATCATTTCGGAGCTGTCCAACAACTAACAAGGCTGAAAATTGAATGTAAAGCTGCAAATTCACAGATAGTCCATTTTTGACTTCTCTCGCTGAGATAAAGCGTTTTTGGCTTCTGGCTTGCTGATCACTTGAAACTTAAGTATTTAGACCTAATTCGAGTTTAATACAGCAAGATCGAGTGCTGCTCAGCATTTCGGAGCTGTCCAACAACTAACAAGGCTGAAAATTGAATGTAAAGCTGCAAATTCACAGATAGTCCATTTTTGACTTCTCTCGCTGAGATAAAGCGTTTTTGGCTTCTGGCTTGCTGATCATTTGGAACATAAGCAGATCAACTAACTTCAGTTTCATACAGCCAGATCTAGTGCTGCTCAGCATTTCGGAGCTGTCCAACAACTAACAAGGCTGAAAATTGAATGTAAAGCTGCAAATTCACAGATAGTCCATTTTTGACTTCTCTCGCTGAGATAAAGCGTTTTTGGCTTCTGGCTTGCTGATCATTTGGAACATAAGCAGATCAGCTAACATCAGTTTAATGTAGCCAGATCTAGTGCTGCTCAGCATTTCGGAGCTGTCCAACAACTAACAAGGCTGAAAATTGAATGTAAAGCTGCAAATTCACAGATAGTCCATTTTTGACTTCTCTCGCTGAGATAAAGCGTTTTTGGCTTCTGGCTTTCTGATCACTTGAAACTTAAGTATTAGACGTAATTCGAGTTTAATACAGCAAGATCGAGTGCTGCTCATCATTTCGGAGCTGTCCAACAACTAACAAGGCTGAAAATTGAATGTAAAGCTGCAAATTCACAGATAGTCCATTTTTGACTTCTCTCGCTGAGATAAAGCGTTTTTGGCTTCTGGCTTGCTGATCACTTGAAACTTAAGTATTTAGACCTAATTCGAGTTTAATACAGCAAGATCGAGTGCTGCTCAGCATTTCGAAGCTGTCCAACAACTAACAAGGCTGAAAATTGAATGTAAAGCTGCAAATTCACAGATAGTCCATTTTTGACTTCTCTCGCTGAGATAAAGCGTTTTTGGCTTCTGGCTTGCTGATCATTTGGAACATAAGCAGATCAACTAACTTCAGTTTCATACAGCCAGATCTAGTGCTGCTCTGCATTTCGGAGCTGTCCAACAACTAACAATGCTGAAAATTGAATGTAAAGCTGCAAATTCACAGATAGTCCATTTTTGACTTCTCTCGCTGAGATAAAGCGTTTTTGGCTTCTGGCTTGCTGATCACTTGAAACTTGAGTATTAGACCTAATTCGAGTTTAATACAGCAAGATCGAGTGCTGCTCAGCATTTCGGAGCTGTCCAACAACTAACAAGGCTGAAAATTGAATGTAAAGCTGCAAATTCACAGATAGTCCATTTTTGACTTCTTTCGCTGAGATAAAGCGTTTTTGGCTTCTGGCTTTCTGATCATTTGTAACTTAAGCAGATCAACTAATTTCAGCTTATTACAGCTAGATCTAGTGCTGCTCAGCATTTCGGAGCTGTCCAACAACTAACAAGGCTGAAAACTGAATGTAAAGCTGCAAATTCACAGATAGTCCATTTTTGACTTCTTTCGCTGAGATAAAGGGTTTTTGGCTTCTGGCTTTCTGATCATTTGTAACTTAAGCAGATCAACTAATTTCAGCTTATTACAGCCAGATCTAGTGCTGCTCAGCATTTCGGAGCTGTCCAACAACTAACAAGGCTGAAAATTGAATGTAAAGCTGCAAATTCACAGATAGTCCATTTTTGACTTCTCTCGCTGAGATAAAGCGTTTTTGGCTTCTGGCTTGCTGATCATTTGGAACATAAGCAGATCAACTAACTTCAGTTTCATACAGCCAGATCTAGTGCTGCTCTGCATTTCGGAGCTGTCCAACAACTAACAAGGCTGAAAATTGAATGTAAAGCTGCAAATTCACAGATAGTCCATTTTTGACTTCTCTCTCTGAGATAAAGCGTTTTTGGCTTCTGGCTTGCTGATCACTTGAAACTTAAGTAGTAGACCTAATTCGATGTTAATACAGCAAGATCGAGTGCTGCTCAGCATTTCGGAGCTGTCCAACAACTAACAAGGCTGAAAATTGAATGTAAAGCTGCAAATTCACAGATAGTCCATTTTTGAATTCTCTCGCTGAGATAAAGCGTTTTTGGCTTCTGGCTTGCTGATCATTTGGAACATAAGCAGATCAACTAACTTCAGTTTCATATAGCCAGATCGAGTGCTGCTCTGCATTTCGGTGCTGTCCAACAACTAACAATGCTGAAAATTGAATTTAAAGCTGCAAATTCACAGATAGTCCATTTTTGACTTCTCTCGCTGAGATAAAGCGTTTTTGGCTTCTGGCTTGCTGATCACTTGAAACTTAAATATTAGACCTAATTCGAGTTTAATACAGCAAGATCGAGTGCTGCTCAGCATTTCGGAGCTGTCCAACAACTAACAAGGCTGAAAATTGAATGTAAAGCTGCAAATTCACAGATAGTCCAATTTTGACTTCTCTCGCTGAGATAAAGCGTTTTTGGCTTCTGGCTTGCTGATCATTTGGAACATAAGCAGATCACCTAACTTCAGTTTCATAGAGCCAGATCTAGTGCTGCTCTGCATTTCGGAGCTGTCCAACAACTAACAATGCTGAAAATTGAATGTAAAGCTGCAAATTCACAGATAGTCCATTTTTGACTTCTCTCGCTGAGATAAAGCGTTTTTGGCTTCTGGCTTGCTGATCATTTGGAACATAAGCAGATCAGCTAACATCAGTTTAATATAGCCAGATCTATTGCTGCGCAGCATTTCGGAGCTGTCCAACAACTAACAAGGCTGAAAACTGAATGTAAAGCTGCAAATTCACAGATAGTCCATTTTTGACTTCTCTCGCTGAGATAAAGCGTTTTTGGCTTCTGGCTTGCTGATCACTTGAAACTTAAGTATTAGACCTAATTCGAGTTTAATACATCAAGATCGAGTGCTGCTCAGCATTTCGGAGCTGTCCAACAACTAACAAGGCTGAAAATTGAATGTAAAGCTGCAAATTCACAGATAGTCCATTTTTGACTTCTTTCGCTGAGATAAAGGGTTTTTGGCTTCTGGCTTTCTGATCATTTGTAACTTAAGCAGATCAACTAATTTCAGCTTATTACAGCCAGATCTAGTGCTGCTCAGCATTTCGGAGCTGTCCAACAACTAACAAGGCTGAAAATTGAATGTAAAGCTGCAAATTCACAGATAGTCCATTTTTGACTTCTCTCGCTGAGATAAAGCGTTTTTGGCTTCTGGCTTGCTGATCATTTGGAACATAAGCAGATCAACTAACTTCAGTTTCATACAGCCAGATCTAGTGCTGCTCTGCATTTCGGAGCTGTCCAACAACTAACAAGGCTGAAAATTGAATGTAAAGCTGCAAATTCACAGATAGTCCATTTTTGACTTCTCTCTCTGAGATAAAGCGTTTTTGGCTTCTGGCTTGCTGATCATTTGGAACATAAGCAGATCAACTAACTTCAGTTTCATAGAGCCAGATCTAGTGCTGCTCTGCATTTCGGAGCTGTCCAACAACTAACAATGCTGAAAATTGAATGTAAAGCTGCAAATTCACAGATAGTCCATTTTTGACTTCTCTCGCTGAGATAAAGCGTTTTTGGCTTCTGGCTTGCTGATCATTTGGAACATAAGCAGATCAGCTAACATCAGTTTAATATAGCCAGATCTATTGCTGCGCAGCATTTCGGAGCTGTCCAACAACTAACAAGGCTGAAAACTGAATGTAAAGCTGCAAATTCACAGATAGTCCATTTTTGACTTCTCTCGCTGAGATAAAGCGTTTTTGGCTTCTGGCTTGCTGATCACTTGAAACTTAAGTATTAGACCTAATTCGAGTTTAATACATCAAGATCGAGTGCTGCTCAGCATTTCGGAGCTGTCCAACAACTAACAAGGCTGAAAATTGAATGTAAAGCTGCAAATTCACAGATAGTCCATTTTTGACTTCTCTCGCTGAGATAAAGCGTTTTTGGCTTCTGGCTTGCTGATCACTTGAAACTTGAGTATTAGACCTAATTCGAGTTTAATACAGCAAGATCGAGTGCTGCTCAGCATTTCGGAGCTGTCCAACAACTAACAAGGCTGAAAATTGAATGTAAAGCTGCAAATTCACAGATAGTCCATTTTTGACTTCTTTCGCTGAGATAAAGCGTTTTTGGCTTCTGGCTTTCTGATCATTTGTAACTTAAGCAGATCAACTAATTTCAGCTTATTACAGCTAGATCTAGTGCTGCTCAGCATTTCGGAGCTGTCCAACAACTAACAAGGCTGAAAACTGAATGTAAAGCTGCAAATTCACAGATAGTCCATTTTTGACTTCTTTCGCTGAGATAAAGGGTTTTTGGCTTCTGGCTTTCTGATCATTTGTAACTTAAGCAGATCAACTAATTTCAGCTTATTACAGCCAGATCTAGTGCTGCTCAGCATTTCGGAGCTGTCCAACAACTAACAAGGCTGAAAATTGAATGTAAAGCTGCAAATTCACAGATAGTCCATTTTTGACTTCTCTCGCTGAGATAAAGCGTTTTTGGCTTCTGGCTTGCTGATCATTTGGAACATAAGCAGATCAACTAACTTCAGTTTCATACAGCCAGATCTAGTGCTGCTCTGCATTTCGGAGCTGTCCAACAACTAACAAGGCTGAAAATTGAATGTAAAGCTGCAAATTCACAGATAGTCCATTTTTGACTTCTCTCTCTGAGATAAAGCGTTTTTGGCTTCTGGCTTGCTGATCACTTGAAACTTAAGTAGTAGACCTAATTCGATGTTAATACAGCAAGATCGAGTGCTGCTCAGCATTTCGGAGCTGTCCAACAACTAACAAGGCTGAAAATTGAATGTAAAGCTGCAAATTCACAGATAGTCCATTTTTGAATTCTCTCGCTGAGATAAAGCGTTTTTGGCTTCTGGCTTGCTGATCATTTGGAACATAAGCAGATCAACTAACTTCAGTTTCATATAGCCAGATCGAGTGCTGCTCTGCATTTCGGTGCTGTCCAACAACTAACAATGCTGAAAATTGAATTTAAAGCTGCAAATTCACAGATAGTCCATTTTTGACTTCTCTCGCTGAGATAAAGCGTTTTTGGCTTCTGGCTTGCTGATCACTTGAAACTTAAATATTAGACCTAATTCGAGTTTAATACAGCAAGATCGAGTGCTGCTCAGCATTTCGGAGCTGTCCAACAACTAACAAGGCTGAAAATTGAATGTAAAGCTGCAAATTCACAGATAGTCCAATTTTGACTTCTCTCGCTGAGATAAAGCGTTTTTGGCTTCTGGCTTGCTGATCATTTGGAACATAAGCAGATCACCTAACTTCAGTTTCATAGAGCCAGATCTAGTGCTGCTCTGCATTTCGGAGCTGTCCAACAACTAACAATGCTGAAAATTGAATGTAAAGCTGCAAATTCACAGATAGTCCATTTTTGACTTCTCTCGCTGAGATAAAGCGTTTTTGGCTTCTGGCTTGCTGATCATTTGGAACATAAGCAGATCAGCTAACATCAGTTTAATATAGCCAGATCTATTGCTGCGCAGCATTTCGGAGCTGTCCAACAACTAACAAGGCTGAAAACTGAATGTAAAGCTGCAAATTCACAGATAGTCCATTTTTGACTTCTCTCGCTGAGATAAAGCGTTTTTGGCTTCTGGCTTGCTGATCACTTGAAACTTAAGTATTAGACCTAATTCGAGTTTAATACATCAAGATCGAGTGCTGCTCAGCATTTCGGAGCTGTCCAACAACTAACAAGGCTGAAAATTGAATGTAAAGCTGCAAATTCACAGATAGTCCATTTTTGACTTCTTTCGCTGAGATAAAGGGTTTTTGGCTTCTGGCTTTCTGATCATTTGTAACTTAAGCAGATCAACTAATTTCAGCTTATTACAGCCAGATCTAGTGCTGCTCAGCATTTCGGAGCTGTCCAACAACTAACAAGGCTGAAAATTGAATGTAAAGCTGCAAATTCACAGATAGTCCATTTTTGACTTCTCTCGCTGAGATAAAGCGTTTTTGGCTTCTGGCTTGCTGATCATTTGGAACATAAGCAGATCAACTAACTTCAGTTTCATACAGCCAGATCTAGTGCTGCTCTGCATTTCGGAGCTGTCCAACAACTAACAAGGCTGAAAATTGAATGTAAAGCTGCAAATTCACAGATAGTCCATTTTTGACTTCTCTCTCTGAGATAAAGCGTTTTTGGCTTCTGGCTTGCTGATCATTTGGAACATAAGCAGATCAACTAACTTCAGTTTCATAGAGCCAGATCTAGTGCTGCTCTGCATTTCGGAGCTGTCCAACAACTAACAATGCTGAAAATTGAATGTAAAGCTGCAAATTCACAGATAGTCCATTTTTGACTTCTCTCGCTGAGATAAAGCGTTTTTGGCTTCTGGCTTGCTGATCATTTGGAACATAAGCAGATCAGCTAACATCAGTTTAATATAGCCAGATCTATTGCTGCGCAGCATTTCGGAGCTGTCCAACAACTAACAAGGCTGAAAACTGAATGTAAAGCTGCAAATTCACAGATAGTCCATTTTTGACTTCTCTCGCTGAGATAAAGCGTTTTTGGCTTCTGGCTTGCTGATCACTTGAAACTTAAGTATTAGACCTAATTCGAGTTTAATACATCAAGATCGAGTGCTGCTCAGCATTTCGGAGCTGTCCAACAACTAACAAGGCTGAAAATTGAATGTAAAGCTGCAAATTCACAGATTGTCCATTTTTGACTTCTCTCGCTGAGATAAAGCGTTTTTGGCTTCTGGCTTGCTGATCATTTGGAACATAAGCAGATCAACTAACTTCAGTTTCATATAGCCAGATCTAGTGCTGCACTGCATTTCGGTGCTGTCCAACAACTAACAATGCTGAAAATTGAATTTAAAGCTGCAAATTCACAGATTGTCCATTTTTGACTTCTCTCGCTGAGATAAAGCGTTTTTGGCTTCTGGCTTGCTGATCACTTGAAACTTAAGTATTAGACCTAATTCGAGTTTAATACAGCAAGATCGAGTGCTGCTCAGCATTTCGGAGCTGTCCAACAACTAACAAGGCTGAAAATTGAATGTAAAGCTGCAAATTCACAGATTGTCCATTTTTGACTTCTCTCGCTGAGATAAAGCGTTTTTGGCTTCTGGCCTGCTGATCATTTGGAACATAAGCAGATCAACTAACTTCAGTTTCATATAGCCAGATCTAGTGCTGCACTGCATTTCGGTGCTGTCCAACAACTAACAATGCTGAAAATTGAATTTAAAGCTGCAAATTCACAGATTGTCCATTTTTGACTTCTCTCGCTGAGATAAAGCGTTTTTGGCTTCTGGCTTGCTGATCACTTGAAACTTAAGTATTAGACCTAATTCGAGTTTAATACAGCAAGATCGAGTGCTGCACTGCATTTCGGAGCTGTCCAACAACTAACAAGGCTGAAAATTGAATGTAAAGCTGCAAATTCACAGATTGTCCATTTTTGACTTCTCTCGCTGAGATAAAGCGTTTTTGGCTTCTGGCCTGCTGATCATTTGGAACATAAGCAGATCAACTAACTTCAGTTTCATATAGCCAGATCTAGTGCTGCACTGCATTTCGGTGCTGTCCAACAACTAACAATGCTGAAAATTGAATTTAAAGCTGCAAATTCACAGATTGTCCATTTTTGACTTCTCTCGCTGAGATAAAGCGTTTTTGGCTTCTGGCTTACTGATCACTTGAAACTTAAGTATTAGACCTAATTCGAGTTTAATACAGCAAGATCGAGTGCTGCTCAGCATTTCGGAGCTGTCCAACAACTAACAAGGCTGAAAATTGAATGTAAAGCTGCAAATTCACAGATAGTCCATTTTTGACTTCTTTCGCTGAGATAAAGCGTTTTTGGCTTCTGGCTTTCTGATCATTTGTAACTTAAGCAGATAAACTAATTTCAGCTTATTACAGCTAGATCAAGTGCTGCTCAGCATTTCGGAGCTGTCCAACAACTGACAAGGCTGAAAATTGAATGTAAAGCTGCAAATTCACAGATAGTCCATTTTTGACTTCTTTCGCTGAGATAAAGCGTTTTTGGCTTCTGGCTTTCTGATCATTTGTAACTTAAGCAGATCAACTAATTTCAGGTTATTACAGCCAGATCTAGTGCTGCTCAGCATTTCGGAGCTGTCCAACAACTAACAAGGCTGAAAATTGAATGTAAAGCTGCAAATTCACAGATAGTCCATTTTTGACTTCTTTCGCTGAGATAAAGGGTTTTTGGCTTCTGGCTTTCTGATCATTTGTAACTTAAGCAGATCAACTAATTTCAGCTTATTACAGCCAGATCTAGTGCTGCTCAGCATTTCGGAGCTGTCCAACAACTAACAAGGCTGAAAATTGAATGTAAAGCTGCAAATTCACAGATAGTCCATTTTTGACTTCTTTCGCTGAGATAAAGCGTTTTTGGCTTCTGGCTTTCTGATCATTTGTAACTTAAGCAGATCAACTAATTTCAGCTTATTACAGCTAGATCTAGTGCTGCTCAGCATTTCGGAGCTGTCCAACAACTAACAAGGCTGAAAATTGAATGTAAAGCTGCAAATTCACAGATAGTCCATTTTTGACTTCTTTCGTTGAGATAAAGCGTTTTTGGCTTCTGGCTTTCTGATCATTTGGAACTTAAGCAGATAAACTAATTTCAGCTTATTACAGCTAGATCTAGTGCTGCTCAGCATTTCGGAGCTGTCCAACAACTGACAAGGCTGAAAATTGAATGTAAAGCTGCAAATTCACAGATAGTCCATTTTTGACTTCTGTCGCTGAGATAAAGCGTTTTTGGCTTCTGGCTTTCTGATCATTTGTAACTTAAGCAGATCAACTAATTTCAGCTTATTACAGCTAGATCTAGTGCTGCTCAGCATTTCGGAGCTGTCCAACAACTAACAAGGCTGAAAATTGAATGTAAAGCTGCAAATTCACAGATAGTCCATTTTTGACTTCTTTCGCTGAGATAAAGCGTTTTTGGCTTCTGGCTTTCTGATCATTTGTAACTTAAGCAGATCCACTAATTTCAGCTTATTACAGCTAGATCTAGTGCTGCTCAGCATTTCGGAGCTGTCCAACAACTAACAAGGCTGAAAATTGAATTTAAAGCTGCAAATTCACAGATTGTCCATTTTTGACTTCTCTCGCTGAGATAAAGCGTTTTTGGCTTCTGGCTTGCTGATCACTTGAAACTTAAGTATTAGACCTAATTCGAGTTTAATACAGCAAGATCGAGTGCTGCTCAGCATTTCGGAGCTGTCCAACAACTAACAAGGCTGAAAATTGAATGTAAAGCTGCAAATTCACAGATAGTCCATTTTTGACTTCTTTCGCTGAGATAAAGCGTTTTTGGCTTCTGGCTTTCTGATCATTTGTAACTTAAGCAGATCCACTAATTTCAGCTTATTACAGCTAGATCTAGTGCTGCTCAGCATTTCGGAGCTGTCCAACAACTAACAAGGCTGAAAATTGAATTTAAAGCTGCAAATTCACAGATTGTCCATTTTTGACTTCTCTCGCTGAGATAAAGCGTTTTTGGCTTCTGGCTTGCTGATCACTTGAAACTTAAGTATTAGACCTAATTCGAGTTTAATACAGCAAGATCGAGTGCTGCTCAGCATTTCGGAGCTGTCCAACAACTAACAAGGCTGAAAATTGAATGTAAAGCTGCAAATTCACAGATAGTCCATTTTTGACTTCTTTCGCTGAGATAAAGCGTTTTTGGCTTCTGGCTTTCTGATCATTTGTAACTTAAGCAGATCAACTAATTTCAGCTTATTACAGCTAGATCTAGTGCTGCTCAGCATTTCGGAGCTGTCCAACAACTAACAAGGCTGAAAATTGAATGTAAAGCTGCAAATTCACAGATAGTCCATTTTTGACTTCTTTCGTTGAGATAAAGCGTTTTTGGCTTCTGGCTTTCTGATCATTTGTAACTTAAGCAGATCAACTAATTTCAGCTTATTACAGCTAGATCTAGTGCTGCTCAGCATGTCGGAGCCGTCCAACAACTGACAAGGCTGAAAATTGAATGTAAAGCTGCAAATTCACAGATAGTCCATTTATGACTTCTTTCGCTGAGATAAAGCGTTTTTGGCTTCTGGCTTTCTGATCATTTGTAACTTAAGCAGATCAACTAATTTCAGGTTATTACAGCCAGATCTAGTGCTGCTCAGCATTTCGGAGCTGTCCAACAACTAACAAGGCTGAAAATTGAATGTAAAGCTGCAAATTCACAGATAGTCCATTTTTGACTTCTTTCGCTGAGATAAAGCGTTTTTGGCTTCTGGCTTTCTGATCATTTGTAACTTAAGCAGATCAACTAATTTCAGCTTATTACAGCTAGATCTAGTGCTGCTCAGCATTTCGGAGCTGTCCAACAACTAACAAGGCTGAAAATTGAATGTAAAGCTGCAAATTCACAGATAGTCCATTTTTGACTTCTTTCGCTGAGATAAAGGGTTTTTGGCTTCTGGCTTTCTGATCATTTGTAACTTAAGCAGATCAACTAATTTCAGCTTATTACAGCCAGATCTAGTGCTGCTCAGCATTTCGGAGCTGTCCAACAACTAACAAGGCTGAAAATTGAATGTAAAGCTGCAAATTCACAGATAGTCCATTTTTGACTTCTTTCGCTGAGATAAAGCGTTTTTGGCTTCTGGCTTTCTGATAATTTGTAACTTAAGCAGATCAACTAATTTCAGCTTATTACAGCTAGATCTAGTGCTGCTCAGCATTTCGGAGCTGTCCAACAACTAACAAGGCTGAAAATTGAATGTAAAGCTGCAAATTCACAGATAGTCCATTTTTGACTTCTTTCGTTGAGATAAAGCGTTTTTGGCTTCTGGCTTTCTGATCATTTGGAACTTAAGCAGATAAACTAATTTCAGCTTATTACAGCTAGATCTAGTGCTGCTCAGCATTTCGGAGCTGTCCAACAACTGACAAGGCTGAAAATTGAATGTAAAGCTGCAAATTCACAGATAGTCCATTTTTGACTTCTGTCGCTGAGATAAAGCGTTTTTGGCTTCTGGCTTTCTGATCATTTGTAACTTAAGCAGATCAACTAATTTCAGCTTATTACAGCTAGATCTAGTGCTGCTCAGCATGTCGGAGCCGTCCAACAACTGACAAGGCTGAAAATTGAATGTAAAGCTGCAAATTCACAGATAGTCCATTTATGACTTCTTTCGCTGAGATAAAGCGTTTTTGGCTTCTGGCTTTCTGATCATTTGTAACTTAAGCAGATCAACTAATTTCAGGTTATTACAGCCAGATCTAGTGCTGCTCAGCATTTCGGAGCTGTCCAACAACTAACAAGGCTGAAAATTGAATGTAAAGCTGCAAATTCACAGATAGTCCATTTTTGACTTCTTTCGCTGAGATAAAGCGTTTTTGGCTTCTGGCTTTCTGATCATTTGTAACTTAAGCAGATCAACTAATTTCAGCTTATTACAGCTAGATCTAGTGCTGCTCAGCATTTCGGAGCTGTCCAACAACTAACAAGGCTGAAAATTGAATGTAAAGCTGCAAATTCACAGATAGTCCATTTTTGACTTCTTTCGCTGAGATAAAGGGTTTTTGGCTTCTGGCTTTCTGATCATTTGTAACTTAAGCAGATCAACTAATTTCAGCTTATTACAGCCAGATCTAGTGCTGCTCAGCATTTCGGAGCTGTCCAACAACTAACAAGGCTGAAAATTGAATGTAAAGCTGCAAATTCACAGATAGTCCATTTTTGACTTCTTTCGCTGAGATAAAGCGTTTTTGGCTTCTGGCTTTCTGATCATTTGTAACTTAAGCAGATCAACTAATTTCAGCTTATTACAGCTAGATCTAGTGCTGCTCAGCATTTCGGAGCTGTCCAACAACTAACAAGGCTGAAAATTGAATGTAAAGCTGCAAATTCACAGATAGTCCATTTTTGACTTCTTTCGTTGAGATAAAGCGTTTTTGGCTTCTGGCTTTCTGATCATTTGGAACTTAAGCAGATCAACTAATTTCAGCTTATTACAGCTAGATCTAGTGCTGCTCAGCATTTCGGAGCTGTCCAACAACTGACAAGGCTGAAAATTGAATGTAAAGCTGCAAATTCACAGATAGTCCATTTTTGACTTCTGTCGCTGAGATAAAGCGTTTTTGGCTTCTGGCTTTCTGATCATTTGTAACTTAAGCAGATCAACTAATTTCAGCTTATTACAGCTAGATCTAGTGCTGCTCAGCATTTCGGAGCTGTCCAACAACTAACAAGGCTGAAAATTGAATGTAAAGCTGCAAATTCACAGATAGTCCATTTTTGACTTCTTTCGCTGAGATAAAGGGTTTTTGGCTTCTGGCTTTCTGATCATTTGTAACTTAAGCAGATCAACTAATTTCAGCTTATTACAGCCAGATCTAGTGCTGCTCAGCATTTCGGAGCTGTCCAACAACTAACAAGGCTGAAAATTGAATGTAAAGCTGCAAATTCACAGATAGTCCATTTTTGACTTCTTTCGCTGAGATAAAGCGTTTTTGGCTTCTGGCTTTCTGATCATTTGTAACTTAAGCAGATCAACTAATTTCAGCTTATTACAGCTAGATCTAGTGCTGCTCAGCATTTCGGAGCTGTCCAACAACTAACAAGGCTGAAAATTGAATGTAAAGCTGCAAATTCACAGATAGTCCATTTTTGACTTCTTTCGTTGAGATAAAGCGTTTTTGGCTTCTGGCTTTCTGATCATTTGGAACTTAAGCAGATAAACTAATTTCAGCTTATTACAGCTAGATCTAGTGCTGCTCAGCATTTCGGAGCTGTCCAACAACTGACAAGGCTGAAAATTGAATGTAAAGCTGCAAATTCACAGATAGTCCATTTTTGACTTCTGTCGCTGAGATAAAGCGTTTTTGGCTTCTGGCTTTCTGATCATTTGTAACTTAAGCAGATCAACTAATTTCAGCTTATTACAGCTAGATCTAGTGCTGCTCAGCATGTCGGAGCCGTCCAACAACTGACAAGGCTGAAAATTGAATGTAAAGCTGCAAATTCACAGATAGTCCATTTATGACTTCTTTCGCTGAGATAAAGCGTTTTTGGCTTCTGGCTTTCTGATCATTTGTAACTTAAGCAGATCAACTAATTTCAGGTTATTACAGCCAGATCTAGTGCTGCTCAGCATTTCGGAGCTGTCCAACAACTAACAAGGCTGAAAATTGAATGTAAAGCTGCAAATTCACAGATAGTCCATTTTTGACTTCTTTCGCTGAGATAAAGCGTTTTTGGCTTCTGGCTTTCTGATCATTTGTAACTTAAGCAGATCAACTAATTTCAGCTTATTACAGCTAGATCTAGTGCTGCTCAGCATTTCGGAGCTGTCCAACAACTAACAAGGCTGAAAATTGAATGTAAAGCTGCAAATTCACAGATAGTCCATTTTTGACTTCTTTCGCTGAGATAAAGGGTTTTTGGCTTCTGGCTTTCTGATCATTTGTAACTTAAGCAGATCAACTAATTTCAGCTTATTACAGCCAGATCTAGTGCTGCTCAGCATTTCGGAGCTGTCCAACAACTAACAAGGCTGAAAATTGAATGTAAAGCTGCAAATTCACAGATAGTCCATTTTTGACTTCTTTCGCTGAGATAAAGCGTTTTTGGCTTCTGGCTTTCTGATCATTTGTAACTTAAGCAGATCAACTAATTTCAGCTTATTACAGCTAGATCTAGTGCTGCTCAGCATTTCGGAGCTGTCCAACAACTAACAAGGCTGAAAATTGAATGTAAAGCTGCAAATTCACAGATAGTCCATTTTTGACTTCTTTCGTTGAGATAAAGCGTTTTTGGCTTCTGGCTTTCTGATCATTTGGAACTTAAGCAGATAAACTAATTTCAGCTTATTACAGCTAGATCTAGTGCTGCTCAGCATTTCGGAGCTGTCCAACAACTGACAAGGCTGAAAATTGAATGTAAAGCTGCAAATTCACAGATAGTCCATTTTTGACTTCTGTCGCTGAGATAAAGCGTTTTTGGCTTCTGGCTTTCTGATCATTTGTAACTTAAGCAGATCAACTAATTTCAGCTTATTACAGCTAGATCTAGTGCTGCTCAGCATTTCGGAGCTGTCCAACAACTAACAAGGCTGAAAATTGAATGTAAAGCTGCAAATTCACAGATAGTCCATTTTTGACTTCTTTCGCTGAGATAAAGCGTTTTTGGCTTCTGGCTTTCTGATCATTTGTAACTTAAGCAGATCAACTAATTTCAGCTTATTACAGCTAGATCTAGTGCTGCTCAGCATTTCGGAGCTGTCCAACAACTAACAAGGCTGAAAATTGAATTTAAAGCTGCAAATTCACAGATTGTCCATTTTTGACTTCTCTCGCTGAGATAAAGCGTTTTTGGCTTCTGGCTTGCTGATCACTTGAAACTTAAGTATTAGACCTAATTCGAGTTTAATACAGCAAGATCGAGTGCTGCTCAGCATTTCGGAGCTGTCCAACAACTAACAAGGCTGAAAATTGAATGTAAAGCTGCAAATTCACAGATAGTCCATTTTTGACTTCTTTCGCTGAGATAAAGCGTTTTTGGCTTCTGGCTTTCTGATCATTTGTAACTTAAGCAGATCAACTAATTTCAGCTTATTACAGCTAGATCTAGTGCTGCTCAGCATTTCGGAGCTGTCCAACAACTAACAAGGCTGAAAATTGAATGTAAAGCTGCAAATTCACAGATAGTCCATTTTTGACTTCTTTCGCTGAGATAAAGCGTTTTTGGCTTCTGGCTTTCTGATCATTTGTAACTTAAGCAGATCAACTAATTTCAGCTTATTACAGCTAGATCTAGTGCTGCTCAGCATTTCGGAGCTGTCCAACAACTAACAAGGCTGAAAATTGAATGTAAAGCTGCAAATTCACAGATAGTCCATTTTTGACTTCTTTCGTTGAGATAAAGCGTTTTTGGCTTCTGGCTTTCTGATCATTTGTAACTTAAGCAGATCAACTAATTTCAGGTTATTACAGCCAGATCTAGTGCTGCTCAGCATTTCGGAGCTGTCCAACAACTAACAAGGCTGAAAATTGAATGTAAAGCTGCAAATTCACAGATAGTCCATTTTTGACTTCTTTCGCTGAGATAAAGCGAATTTGGCTTCTGGCTTTCTGATCATTTGTAACTTAAGCAGATCAACTAATTTCAGCTTATTACAGCCAGATCTAGTGCTGCTCAGCATTTCGGAGCTGTCCAACAACTAACAAGGCTGAAAATTGAATGTAAAGCTGCAAATTCACAGATAGTCCATTTTTGACTTCTTTCGCTGAGATAAAGCGTTTTTGGCTTCTGGCTTTCTGATCATTTGTAACTTAAGCAGATCAACTAATTTCAGCTTATTACAGCTAGATCTAGTGCTGCTCAGCATTTCGGAGCTGTCCAACAACTAACAAGGCTGAAAATTGAATGTAAAGCTGCAAATTCACAGATAGTCCATTTTTGACTTCTTTCGCTGAGATAAAGCGTTTTTGGCTTCTGGCTTTCTGATCATTTGTAACTTAAGCA
Source organism: Poecilia mexicana (assembly GCF_051168715.1). Lineage (NCBI taxonomy): Eukaryota > Metazoa > Chordata > Actinopteri > Cyprinodontiformes > Poeciliidae > Poecilia > Poecilia mexicana. Next base: position 1,045,241 of record NW_028263390.1, on the reverse strand, counting down.
GATCAACTAATTTCAGCTTATTACAGCTAGATCTAGTGCTGCTCAGCATTTCGGAGCTGTCCAACAACTGACAAGGCTGAAAATTGAATGTAAAGCTGCAAATTCACAGATAGTCCATTTTTGACTTCTTTCGCTGAGTTAAAGCGTTTTTGGCTTCTGGCTTTCTGATCATTTGTAACTTAAGCAGATCAACTAATTTCAGCTTATTACAGCTAGATCTAGTGCTGCTCAGCATTTCGGAGCTGTCCAACAACTAACAAGGCTGAAAATTGAATGTAAAGCTGCAAATTCACAGATAGTCCATTTTTGACTTCTTTCGTTGAGATAAAGCGTTTTTGGCTTCTAGCTTTCTGATCATTTGTAACTTAAGCAGATCAACTAATTTCAGCTTATTACAGCTAGATCTAGTGCTGCTCAGCATTTCGGAGCTGTCCAACAACTGACAAGGCTGAAAATTGAATGTAAAGCTGCAAATTCACAGATAGTCCATTTTTGACTTCTCTCGCTGAGATAAAACGTTTTTGGCTTCTGGCTTGCTGATCACTTGAAACTTAAGTATTAGACCTAATTCGAGTTTAATACAGCAAGATCGAGTGCTGCTCAGCATTTCGGAGCTGTCCAACAACTGACAAGGCTGAAAATTGAATGTAAAGCTGCAAATTCACAGATAGTCCATTTTTGACTTCTCTCGCTGAGATAAAGCGTTTTTGGCTTCTGGCTTGCTGATCACTTGAAACTTAAGTATTAGACCTAATTCGAGTTTATTACAGCAAGATCGAGTGCTGCTCAGCATTTCGGAGCTGTCCAACAACTAACAAGGCTGAAAATTGAATGTAAAGCTGCAAATTCACAGATAGTCCATTTTTGACTTCTCTCGCTGAGATAAAGCGTTTTTGGCTTCTGGCTTTATGATCATTTGTAACTTAAGCAGATCAACTAATTTCAGGTTATTACAGCCAGATCTAGTGCTGCTCAGCATTTCGGAGCTGTCCAACAACTAACAAGGCTGAAAATTGAATGTAAAGCTGCAAATTCACAGATAGTCCATTTTTGACTTCTTTCGCTGAGATAAAGCGTTTTTGGCTTCTGGCTTTCTGATCATTTGTAACTTAAGCAGATCAACTAATTTCAGCTTATTACAGCTAGATCTAGTGCTGCTCAGCATTTCGGAGCTGTCCAACAACTAACAAGGCTGAAAATTGAATGTAAAGCTGCAAATTCACAGATAGTCCATTTTTGACTTCTTTCGTTGAGATAAAGCGTTTTTGGCTTCTGGCTTTCTGATCATTTGTAACTTAAGCAGATAAACTAATTTCAGCTTATTACAGCTAGATCTAGTGCTGCTCAGCATGTCGGAGCCGTCCAACAACTGACAAGGCTGAAAATTGAATGTAAAGCTGCAAATTCACAGATAGTCCATTTTTGACTTCTTTCGCTGAGATAAAGCGTTTTTGGCTTCTGGCTTTCTGATCATTTGTAACTTAAGCAGATCAACTAATTTCAGGTTATTACAGCCAGATCTAGTGCTGCTCAGCATTTCGGAGCTGTCCAACAACTAACAAGGCTGAAAATTGAATGTAAAGCTGCAAATTCACAGATAGTCCATTTTTGACTTCTTTCGCTGAGATAAAGCGTTTTTGGCTTCTGGCTTTCTGATCATTTGTAACTTAAGCAGATCAACTAATTTCAGCTTATTACAGCCAGATCTAGTGCTGCTCAGCATTTCGGAGCTGTCCAACAACTAACAAGGCTGAAAATTGAATGTAAAGCTGCAAATTCACAGATAGTCCATTTTTGACTTCTTTCGCTGAGATAAAGCGTTTTTGGCTTCTGGCTTTCTGATCATTTGTAACTTAAGCAGATCAACTAATTTCAGCTTATTACAGCTAGATCTAGTGCTGCTCAGCATTTCGGAGCTGTCCAACAACTGACAAGGCTGAAAATTGAATGTAAAGCTGCAAATTCACAGATAGTCCATTTTTGACTTCTTTCGCTGAGTTAAAGCGTTTTTGGCTTCTGGCTTGCTGATCACTTGAAACTTAAGTATTAGACGTAATTCGAGTTTAATACAGCAAGATCGAGTGCTGCTCATCATTTCGGAGCTGTCCAACAACTAACAAGGCTGAAAATTGAATGTAAAGCTGCAAATTCACAGATAGTCCATTTTTGACTTCTTTCGCTGAGATAAAGCGTTTTTGGCTTCTGGCTTTCTGATCATTTGTAACTTAAGCAGATCAACTAATTTCAGCTTATTACAGCTAGATCTAGTGCTGCTCAGCATTTCGGAGCTGTCCAACAACTAACAAGGCTGAAAATTGAATGTAAAGCTGCAAATTCACAGATAGTCCATTTTTGACTTCTTTCGCTGAGATAAAGCGTTTTTGGCTTCTGGCTTTCTGATCATTTGTAACTTAAGCAGATCAACTAATTTCAGCTTATTACAGCTAGATCTAGTGCTGCTCAGCATTTCGGAGCTGTCCAACAACTGACAAGGCTGAAAATTGAATGTAAAGCTGCAAATTCACAGATAGTCCATTTTTGACTTCTTTCGCTGAGTTAAAGCGTTTTTGGCTTCTGGCTTTCTGATCATTTGTAACTTAAGCAGATCAACTAATTTCAGCTTATTACAGCTAGATCTAGTGCTGCTCAGCATTTCGGAGCTGTCCAACAACTGACAAGGCTGAAAATTGAATGTAAAGCTGCAAATTCACAGATAGTCCATTTTTGACTTCTCTCGCTGAGATAAAACGTTTTTGGCTTCTGGCTTGCTGATCACTTGAAACTTAAGTATTAGACCTAATTCGAGTTTAATACAGCAAGATCGAGTGCTGCTCAGCATTTCGGAGCTGTCCAACAACTAACAAGGCTGAAAATTGAATGTAAAGCTGCAAATTCACAGATAGTCCATTTTTGACTTCTCTCGCTGAGATAAAGCGTTTTTGGCTTCTGGCTTTATGATCATTTGTAACTTAAGCAGATCAACTAATTTCAGGTTATTACAGCCAGATCTAGTGCTGCTCAGCATTTCGGAGCTGTCCAACAACTAACAAGGCTGAAAATTGAATGTAAAGCTGCAAATTCACAGATAGTCCATTTTTGACTTCTTTCGCTGAGATAAAGCGTTTTTGGCTTCTGGCTTTCTGATCATTTGTAACTTAAGCAGATCAACTAATTTCAGCTTATTACAGCTAGATCTAGTGCTGCTCAGCATTTCGGAGCTGTCCAACAACTAACAAGGCTGAAAATTGAATGTAAAGCTGCAAATTCACAGATAGTCCATTTTTGACTTCTTTCGTTGAGATAAAGCGTTTTTGGCTTCTGGCTTTCTGATCATTTGTAACTTAAGCAGATAAACTAATTTCAGCTTATTACAGCTAGATCTAGTGCTGCTCAGCATGTCGGAGCCGTCCAACAACTGACAAGGCTGAAAATTGAATGTAAAGCTGCAAATTCACAGATAGTCCATTTTTGACTTCTTTCGCTGAGATAAAGCGTTTTTGGCTTCTGGCTTTCTGATCATTTGTAACTTAAGCAGATCAAGTAATTTCAGGTTATTACAGCCAGATCTAGTGCTGCTCAGCATTTCGGAGCTGTCCAACAACTAACAAGGCTGAAAATTGAATGTAAAGCTGCAAATTCACAGATAGTCCATTTTTGACTTCTTTCGCTGAGATAAAGCGTTTTTGGCTTCTGGCTTTCTGATCATTTGTAACTTAAGCAGATCAACTAATTTCAGCTTATTACAGCCAGATCTAGTGCTGCTCAGCATTTCGGAGCTGTCCAACAACTAACAAGGCTGAAAATTGAATGTAAAGCTGCAAATTCACAGATAGTCCATTTTTGACTTCTTTCGCTGAGATAAAGCGTTTTTGGCTTCTGGCTTTCTGATCATTTGTAACTTAAGCAGATCAACTAATTTCAGCTTATTACAGCTAGATCTAGTGCTGCTCAGCATTTCGGAGCTGTCCAACAACTGACAAGGCTGAAAATTGAATGTAAAGCTGCAAATTCACAGATAGTCCATTTTTGACTTCTTTCGCTGAGTTAAAGCGTTTTTGGCTTCTGGCTTGCTGATCACTTGAAACTTAAGTATTAGACGTAATTCGAGTTTAATACAGCAAGATCGAGTGCTGCTCATCATTTCGGAGCTGTCCAACAACTAACAAGGCTGAAAATTGAATGTAAAGCTGCAAATTCACAGATAGTCCATTTTTGACTTCTCTCGCTGAGATAAAGCGTTTTTGGCTTCTGGCTTGCTGATCACTTGAAACTTAAGTATTTAGACCTAATTCGAGTTTAATACAGCAAGATCGAGTGCTGCTCAGCATTTCGGAGCTGTCCAACAACTAACAAGGCTGAAAATTGAATGTAAAGCTGCAAATTCACAGATAGTCCATTTTTGACTTCTCTCGCTGAGATAAAGCGTTTTTGGCTTCTGGCTTGCTGATCATTTTGACCATAAGCAGATCAACTAACTTCAGTTTCATACAGCCAGATCTAGTGCTGCTCAGCATTTCGGAGCTGTCCAACAACTAACAAGGCTGAAAATTGAATGTAAAGCTGCAAATTCACAGATAGTCCATTTTTGACTTCTCTCGCTGAGAAAAAGCGTTTTTGGCTTCTGGCTTTCTGATCATTTGTAACTTAAGCAGATCAACTAATTTCAGCTTATTACAGCTAGATCTAGTGCTGCTCAGCATTTCGGAGCTGTCCAACAACTAACAAGGCTGAAAATTGAATGTAAAGCTGCAAATTCACAGATAGTCCATTTTTGACTTCTCTCGCTGAGATAAAGCGTTTTTGGCTTCTGGCTTGCTGATCACTTGAAACTTAAGTATTTAGACCTAAATCGAGTTTAATACAGCAAGATCGAGTGCTGCTCAGCATTTCGGAGCTGTCCAACAACTAACAAGGCTGAAAATTGAATGTAAAGCTGCAAATTCACAGATAGTCCATTTTTGACTTCTCTCGCTGAGATAAAGCGTTTTTGGCTTCTGGCTTGCTGATCATTTGGAACATAAGCAGATCAACTAACTTCAGTTTCATATAGCCAGATCTAGTGCTGCTCTGCATTTTGGAGCTGTCCAACAACTAACAAGGCTGAAAATTGAATGTAAAGCTGCAAATTCACAGATAGTCAATTTTTGACTTCTCTCTCTGAGATAAAGCGTTTTTGGCTTCTGGCTTGCTGATCACTTGAAACTTAAGTAGTAGACCTAATTCGATGTTAATACAGCAAGATCGAGTGCTGCTCAGCATTTCGGAGCTGTCCAACAACTAACAAGGCTGAAAATTGAATGTAAAGCTGCAAATTCACAGATAGTCCATTTTTGACTTCTCTCGCTGAGATAAAGCGTTTTTGGCTTCTGGCTTGCTGATCACTTGAAACTTAAGTATTTAGACCTAAATCGAGTTTAATACAGCAAGATCGAGTGCTGCTCAGCATTTCGGAGCTGTCCAACAACTAACAAGGCTGAAAATTGAATGTAAAGCTGCAAATTCACAGATAGTCCATTTTTGACTTCTCTCGCTGAGATAAAGCGTTTTTGGCTTCTGGCTTGCTGATCATTTGGAACATAAGCAGATCAACTAACTTCAGTTTCATACAGCCAGATCTAGTGCTGCTCTGCATTTCGGAGCTGTCCAACAACTAACAAGGCTGAAAATTGAATGTAAAGCTGCAAATTCACAGATAGTCCATTTTTGACTTCTCTCTCTGAGATAAAGCGTTTTTGGCTTCTGGCTTGCTGATCACTTGAAACTTAAGTAGTAGACCTAATTCGATGTTAATACAGCAAGATCGAGTGCTGCTCAGCATTTCGGAGCTGTCCAACAACTAACAAGGCTGAAAATTGAATGTAAAGCTGCAAATTCACAGATTGTCCATTTTTGACTTCTCTCGCTGAGATAAAGCGTTTTTGGCTTCTGGCTTGCTGATCATTTGGAACATAAGCAGATCAACTAACTTCAGTTTCATATAGCCAGATCTAGTGCTGCTCTGCATTTTGGAGCTGTCCAACAACTAACAAGGCTGAAAATTGAATGTAAAGCTGCAAATTCACAGATAGTCCATTTTTGACTTCTCTCTCTGAGATAAAGCGTTTTTGGCTTCTGGCTTGCTGATCACTTGAAACTTAAGTAGTAGACCTAATTCGATGTTAATACAGCAAGATCGAGTGCTGCTCAGCATTTCGGAGCTGTCCAACAACTAACAAGGCTGAAAATTGAATGTAAAGCTGCAAATTCACAGATAGTCCATTTTTGACTTCTCTCGCTGAGATAAAGCGTTTTTGGCTTTTGGCTTGCTGATCATTTGGAACATAAGCAGATCAACTAACTTCAGTTTCATATAGCCAGATCTAGTGCTGCTCTGCATTTCGGTGCTGTCCAACAACTAACAATGCTGAAAATTGAATTTAAAGCTGCAAATTCACAGATAGTCCATTTTTGACTTCTCTCGCTGAGATAAAGCGTTTTTGGCTTCTGGCTTTCTGATCACTTGAAACTTAAGTATTAGACGTAATTCGAGTTTAATACAGCAAGATCGAGTGCTGCTCATCATTTCGGAGCTGTCCAACAACTAACAAGGCTGAAAATTGAATGTAAAGCTGCAAATTCACAGATAGTCCATTTTTGACTTCTCTCGCTGAGATAAAGCGTTTTTGGCTTCTGGCTTGCTGATCACTTGAAACTTAAGTATTTAGACCTAATTCGAGTTTAATACAGCAAGATCGAGTGCTGCTCAGCATTTCGAAGCTGTCCAACAACTAACAAGGCTGAAAATTGAATGTAAAGCTGCAAATTCACAGATAGTCCATTTTTGACTTCTCTCGCTGAGATAAAGCGTTTTTGGCTTCTGGCTTGCTGATCATTTGGAACATAAGCAGATCAACTAACTTCAGTTTCATACAGCCAGATCTAGTGCTGCTCTGCATTTCGGAGCTGTCCAACAACTAACAATGCTGAAAATTGAATGTAAAGCTGCAAATTCACAGATAGTCCATTTTTGACTTCTCTCGCTGAGATAAAGCGTTTTTGGCTTCTGGGTTGCTGATCACTTGAAACTTGAGTATTAGACCTAATTCGAGTTTAATACAGCAAGATCGAGTGCTGCTCAGCATTTCGGAGCTGTCCAACAACTAACAAGGCTGAAAATTGAATGTAAAGCTGCAAATTCACAGATAGTCCATTTTTGACTTCTTTCGCTGAGATAAAGCGTTTTTGGCATCTGGCTTTCTGATCATTTGTAACTTAAGCAGATCAACTAATTTCAGCTTATTACAGCTAGATCTAGTGCTGCTCAGCATTTCGGAGCTGTCCAACAACTGACAAGGCTGAAAATTGAATGTAAAGCTGCAAATTCACAGATAGTCCATTTTTGACTTCTTTCGCTGAGATAAAGGGTTTTTGGCTTCTGGCTTTCTGATCATTTGTAACTTAAGCAGATCAACTAATTTCAGCTTATTACAGCCAGATCTAGTGCTGCTCAGCATTTCGGAGCTGTCCAACAACTAACAAGGCTGAAAATTGAATGTAAAGCTGCAAATTCACAGATAGTCCATTTTTGACTTCTCTCGCTGAGATAAAGCGTTTTTGGCTTCTGGCTTGCTGATCATTTGGAACATAAGCAGATCAACTAACTTCAGTTTCATATAGCCAGATCGAGTGCTGCTCTGCATTTCGGTGCTGTCCAACAACTAACAATGCTGAAAATTGAATTTAAAGCTGCAAATTCACAGATAGTCCATTTTTGACTTCTCTCGCTGAGATAAAGCGTTTTTGGCTTCTGGCTTGCTGATCACTTGAAACTTAAATATTAGACCTAATTCGAGTTTAATACAGCAAGATCGAGTGCTGCTCAGCATTTCGGAGCTGTCCAACAACTAACAAGGCTGAAAATTGAATGTAAAGCTGCAAATTCACAGATAGTCCAATTTTGACTTCTCTCGCTGAGATAAAGCGTTTTTGGCTTCTGGCTTGCTGATCATTTGGAACATAAGCAGATCAACTAACTTCAGTTTCATAGAGCCAGATCTAGTGCTGCTCTGCATTTCGGAGCTGTCCAACAACTAACAATGCTGAAAATTGAATGTAAAGCTGCAAATTCACAGATAGTCCATTTTTGACTTCTCTCGCTGAGATAAAGCGTTTTTGGCTTCTGGCTTGCTGATCATTTGGAACATAAGCAGATCAGCTAACATCAGTTTAATATAGCCAGATCTATTGCTGCGCAGCATTTCGGAGCTGTCCAACAACTAACAAGGCTGAAAACTGAATGTAAAGCTGCAAATTCACAGATAGTCCATTTTTGACTTCTCTTGCTGAGATAAAGCGTTTTTGGCTTCTGGCTTGCTGATCACTTGAAACTTAAGTATTAGACCTAATTCGAGTTTAATACATCAAGATCGAGTGCTGCTCAGCATTTCGGAGCTGTCCAACAACTAACAAGGCTGAAAATTGAATGTAAAGCTGCAAATTCACAGATTGTCCATTTTTGACTTCTCTCGCTGAGATAAAGCGTTTTTGGCTTCTGGCTTGCTGATCATTTGGAACATAAGCAGATCAACTAACTTCAGTTTCATATAGCCAGATCTAGTGCTGCACTGCATTTCGGTGCTGTCCAACAACTAACAATGCTGAAAATTGAATTTAAAGCTGCAAATTCACAGATTGTCCATTTTTGACTTCTCTCGCTGAGATAAAGCGTTTTTGGCTTCTGGCTTGCTGATCACTTGAAACTTAAGTATTAGACCTAATTCGAGTTTAATACAGCAAGATCGAGTGCTGCTCAGCATTTCGGAGCTGTCCAACAACTAACAAGGCTGAAAATTGAATGTAAAGCTGCAAATTCACAGATTGTCCATTTTTGACTTCTCTCGCTGAGATAAAGCGTTTTTGGCTTCTGGCCTGCTGATCATTTGGAACATAAGCAGATCAACTAACTTCAGTTTCATATAGCCAGATCTAGTGCTGCACTGCATTTCGGTGCTGTCCAACAACTAACAATGCTGAAAATTGAATTTAAAGCTGCAAATTCACAGATTGTCCATATTTGACTTCTCTCGCTGAGATAAAGCGTTTTTGGCTTCTGGCTTGCTGATCACTTGAAACTTAAGTATTAGACCTAATTCGAGTTTAATACAGCAAGATCGAGTGCTGCTCAGCATTTCGGAGCTGTCCAACAACTAACAAGGCTGAAAATTGAATGTAAAGCTGCAAATTCACAGATAGTCCATTTTTGACTTCTTTCGCTGAGATAAAGCGTTTTTGGCTTCTGGCTTTCTGATCATTTGTAACTTAAGCAGATAAACTAATTTCAGCTTATTACAGCTAGATCAAGTGCTGCTCAGCATTTCGGAGCTGTCCAACAACTGACAAGGCTGAAAATTGAATGTAAAGCTGCAAATTCACAGATAGTCCATTTTTGACTTCTTTCGCTGAGATAAAGCGTTTTTGGCTTCTGGCTTTCTGATCATTTGTAACTTAAGCAGATCAACTAATTTCAGCTTATTACAGCTAGATCTAGTGCTGCTCAGCATTTCGGAGCTGTCCAACAACTAACAAGGCTGAAAATTGAATGTAAAGCTGCAAATTCACAGATAGTCCATTTTTGACTTCTTTCGATGAGATAAAGGGTTTTTGGCTTCTGGCTTTCTGATCATTTGTAACTTAATCAGATCAACTAATTTCGGCTTATTACAGCTAGATCTAGAGCTGCTCAGCATTTCGGAGCTGTCCAACAACTAACAAGGCTGAAAATTGAATGTAAAGCTGCAAATTCACAGATAGTCCATTTTTGACTTCTTTCGCTGAGATAAAGCGTTTTTGGCTTCTGGCTTTCTGATCATTTGTAACTTAAGCAGATCAACTAATTTCAGCTTATTACAGCTAGATCTAGTGCTGCTCAGCATTTCGGAGCTGTCCAACAACTAACAAGGCTGAAAATTGAATGTAAAGCTGCAAATTCACAGATAGTCCATTTTTGACTTCTTTCGATGAGATAAAGGGTTTTTGGCTTCTGGCTTTCTGATCATTTGTAACTTAATCAGATCAACTAATTTCGGCTTATTACAGCTAGATCTAGAGCTGCTCAGCATTTCGGAGCTGTCCAACAACTAACAAGGCTGAAAATTGAATGTAAAGCTGCAAATTCACAGATAGTCCATTTTTGACTTCTTTCGCTGAGATAAAGCGTTTTTGGCTTCTGGCTTTCTGATCATTTGTAACTTAAGCAGATCAACTAATTTCAGCTTATTACAGCTAGATCTAGTGCTGCTCAGCATTTCGGAGCTGTCCAACAACTAACAAGGCTGAAAATTGAATGTAAAGCTGCAAATTCACAGATAGTCCATTTTTGACTTCTTTCGCTGAGATAAAGCGTTTTTGGCTTCTGGCTTTCTGATCATTTGTAACTTAAGCAGATCAACTAATTTCAGCTTATTACAGCTAGATCTAGTGCTGCTCAGCATTTCGGAGCTGTCCAACAACTAACAAGGCTGAAAATTGAATGTAAAGCTGCAAATTCACAGATAGTCCATTTTTGACTTCTTTCGCTGAGATAAAGCGTTTTTGGCTTCTGGCTTTCTGATCATTTGTAACTTAAGCAGATCAACTAATTTCAGCTTATTACAGCTAGATCTAGTGCTGCTCAGCATTTCGGAGCTGTCCAACAACTAACAAGGCTGAAAATTGAATGTAAAGCTGCAAATTCACAGATAGTCCATTTTTGACTTCTTTCGCTGAGATAAAGCGTTTTTGGCTTCTGGCTTTCTGATCATTTGTAACTTAAGCAGATCAACTAATTTCAGCTTATTACAGCTAGATCTAGTGCTGCTCAGCATTTCGGAGCTGTCCAACAACTAACAAGGCTGAAAATTGAATGTAAAGCTGCAAATCCACAGATAGTCCATTTTTGACTTCTTTCGCTGAGTTAAAGCGTTTTTGGCTTCTGGCTTTCTGATCATTTGTAACTTAAGCAGATCAACTAATTTCAGCTTATTACAGCTAGATCTAGTGCTGCTCAGCATTTCGGAGCTGTCCAACAACTAACAAGGCTGAAAATTGAATGTAAAGCTGCAAATTCACAGATAGTCCATTTTTGACTTCTTTCGCTGAGATAAAGCGTTTTTGGCTTCTGGCTTTCTGATCATTTGTAACTTAAGCAGATCAACTAATTTCAGCTTATTACAGCTAGATCTAGTGCTGCTCAGCATTTCGGAGCTGTCCAACAACTAACAAGGCTGAAAATTGAATGTAAAGCTGCAAATTCACAGATAGTCCATTTTTGACTTCTTTCGCTGAGATAAAGCGTTCTTGGCTTCTGGCTATCTGATCATTTGTAACTTAAGCAGATCAACTAATTTCAGCTTATTACAGCTAGATCTAGTGCTGCTCAGCATTTCGGAGCTGTCCAACAACTAACAAGACTGAAAATTGAATGTAAAGCTGCAAATTCACAGATAGTCCATTTTTGACTTCTTTCGTTGAGATAAAGCGTTTTTGGCTTCTGGCTTTCTGATCATTTGTAACTTAAGCAGATGAACTAATTTCAGCTTATTACAGCTAGATCAAGTGCTGCTCAGCATTTCGGAGCTGTCCAACAACTGACAAGGCTGAAAATTGAATGTAAAGCTGCAAATTCACAGATAGTCCATTTTTGACTTCTTTCGCTGAGATAAAGCGTTTTTGGCTTCTGGCTTTCTGATCATTTGTAACTCAAGCAGATCAACTAATTTCAGGTTATTACAGCCAGATCTAGTGCTGCTCAGCATTTCGGAGCTGTCCAACAACTAACAAGGCTGAAAATTGAATGTAAAGCTGCAAATTCACAGATAGTCCATTTTTGACTTCTTTCGCTGAGATAAAGCGTTTTTGGCTTCTGGCTTTCTGATCATTTGTAACTTAAGCAGATCAACTAATTTCAGCTTATTACAGCCAGATCTAGTGCTGCTCAGCATTTCGGAGCTGTCCAACAACTAACAAGGCTGAAAATTGAATGTAAAGCTGCAAATTCACAGATAGTCCATTTTTGACTTCTTTCGCTGAGATAAAGCGTTTTTGGCTTCTGGCTTTCTGATCATTTGTAACTTAAGCAGATCAACTAATTTCAGCTTATTACAGCTAGATCTAGTGCTGCTCAGCATTTCGGAGCTGTCCAACAACTAACAAGGCTGAAAATTGAATGTAAAGCTGCAAATTCACAGATAGTCCATTTTTGACTTCTTTCGCTGAGATAAAGGGTTTTTGGCTTCTGGCTTTCTGATCATTTGTAACTTAATCAGATCAACTAATTTCGGCTTATTACAGCTAGATCTAGTGCTGCTCAGCATTTCGGAGCTGTCCAACAACTAACAAGGCTGAAAATTGAATGTAAAGCTGCAAATTCACAGATAGTCCATTTTTGACTTCTTTCGCTGAGATAAAGCGTTTTTGGCTTCTGGCTTTCTGATCATTTGTAACTTAAGCAGATCAACTAATTTCAGCTTATTACAGCTAGATCTAGTGCTGCTCAGCATTTCGGAGCTGTCCAACAACTAACAAGGCTGAAAATTGAATGTAAAGCTGCAAATTCACAGATAGTCCATTTTTGACTTCTTTCGCTGAGATAAGCGTTTTGGCTTCTGGCTTTCTGATCATTTGTAACTTAAGCAGATCAACTAATTTCAGCTTATTACAGCTAGATCTAGTGCTGCTCAGCATTTCGGAGCTGTCCAACAACTAACAAGGCTGAAAATTGAATGTAAAGCTGCAAATTCACAGATAGTCCATTTTTGACTTCTTTCGCTGAGATAAAGCGTTTTTGGCTTCTGGCTTTCTGATCATTTGTAACTTAAGCAGATCAACTAATTTCAGCTTATTACAGCTAGATCTAGTGCTGCTCAGCATTTCGGAGCTGTCCAACAACTAACAAGGCTGAAAATTGAATGTAAAGCTGCAAATTCACAGATAGTCCATTTTTGACTTCTTTCGCTGAGATAAAGCGTTTTTGGCTTCTGGCTTTCTGATCATTTGTAACTTAAGCAGATCAACTAATTTCAGCTTATTACAGCTGGATCTAGTGCTGCTCAGCATTTCGGAGCTGTCCAACAACTAACAAGGCTGAAAATTGAATGTAAAGCTGCAAATCCACAGATAGTCCATTTTTGACTTCTTTCGCTGAGATAAAGCGTTTTTGGCTTCTGGCTTTCTGATCATTTGTAACTTAAGCAGATCAACTAATTTCAGCTTATTACAGCTATATCTAGTGCTGCTCAGCATTTCGGAGCTGTCCAACTAACAAGGCTGAAAATTGAATGTAAAGCTGCAAATTCACAGATAGTCCATTTTTGACTTCTTTCGCTGAGATAAAGCGTTTTTGGCTTCTGGCTTTCTGATCATTTGTAACTTAAGCAGATCAACTAATTTCAGCTTATTACAGCTAGATCTAGTGCTGCTCAGCATTTCGGAGCTGTCCAACAACTAACAAGGCTGAAAATTGAATGTAAAGCTGCAAATTCACAGATAGTCCATTTTTGACTTCTTTCGCTGAGATAAAGCGTTTTTGGCTTCTGGCTTTCTGATCATTTGTAACTTAAGCAGATCAACTAATTTCGGCTTATTACAGCTAGATCTAGAGCTGCTCAGCATTTCGGAGCTGTCCAACAACTAACAAGGCTGAAAATTGAATGTAAAGCTGCAAATTCACAGATAGTCCATTTTTGACTTCTTTCGCTGAGATAAAGCGTTTTTGGCTTCTGGCTTTCTGATCATTTGTAACTTAAGCAGATCAACTAATTTCAGCTTATTACAGCTAGATCTAGTGCTGCTCAGCATTTCGGAGCTGTCCAACAACTAACAAGGCTGAAAATTGAATGTAAAGCTGCAAATTCACAGATAGTCCATTTTTGACTTCTTTCGCTGAGATAAAGCGTTTTTGGCTTCTGGCTTTCTGATCATTTGTAACTTAAGCAGATCAACTAATTTCAGCTTATTACAGCTAGATCTAGTGCTGCTCAGCATTTCGGAGCTGTCCAACAACTAACAAGGCTGAAAATTGAATGTAAAGCTGCAAATTCACAGATAGTCCATTTTTGACTTCTTTCGCTGAGATAAAGCGTTTTTGGCTTCTGGCTTTCTGATCATTTGTAACTTAAGCAGATCAACTAATTTCAGCTTATTACAGCTAGATCTAGTGCTGCTCAGCATTTCGGAGCTGTCCAACAACTAACAAGGCTGAAAATTGAATGTAAAGCTGCAAATTCACAGATAGTCCATTTTTGACTTCTTTCGCTGAGATAAAGCGTTTTTGGCTTCTGGCTTTCTGATCATTTGTAACTTAAGCAGATCAACTAATTTCAGCTTATTACAGCTAGATCTAGTGCTGCTCAGCATTTCGGAGCTGTCCAACAACTAACAAGGCTGAAAATTGAATGTAAAGCTGCAAATCCACAGATAGTCCATTTTTGACTTCTTTCGCTGAGTTAAAGCGTTTTTGGCTTCTGGCTTTCTGATCATTTGTAACTTAAGCAGATCAACTAATTTCAGCTTATTACAGCTAGATCTAGTGCTGCTCAGCATTTCGGAGCTGTCCAACAACTAACAAGGCTGAAAATTGAATGTAAAGCTGCAAATTCACAGATAGTCCATTTTTGACTTCTTTCGCTGAGATAAAGCGTTTTTGGCTTCTGGCTTTCTGATCATTTGTAACTTAAGCAGATCAACTAATTTCAGCTTATTACAGCTAGATCTAGTGCTGCTCAGCATTTCGGAGCTGTCCAACAACTAACAAGGCTGAAAATTGAATGTAAAGCTGCAAATTCACAGATAGTCCATTTTTGACTTCTTTCGCTGAGATAAAGCGTTCTTGGCTTCTGGCTATCTGATCATTTGTAACTTAAGCAGATCAACTAATTTCAGCTTATTACAGCTAGATCTAGTGCTGCTCAGCATTTCGGAGCTGTCCAACAACTAACAAGACTGAAAATTGAATGTAAAGCTGCAAATTCACAGATAGTCCATTTTTGACTTCTTTCGCTGAGATAAAGCGTTTTTGGCTTCTGGCTTTCTGATCATTTGTAACTTAAGCAGATAAACTAATTTCAGCTTATTACAGCTAGATCAAGTGCTGCTCAGCATTTCGGAGCTGTCCAACAACTGACAAGGCTGAAAATTGAATGTAAAGCTGCAAATTCACAGATAGTCCATTTTTGACTTCTTTCGCTGAGATAAAGCGTTTTTGGCTTCTGGCTTTCTGATCATTTGTAACTCAAGCAGATCAACTAATTTCAGGTTATTACAGCCAGATCTAGTGCTGCTCAGCATTTCGGAGCTGTCCAACAACTAACAAGGCTGAAAATTGAATGTAAAGCTGCAAATTCACAGATAGTCCATTTTTGACTTCTTTCGCTGAGATAAAGCGTTTTTGGCTTCTGGCTTTCTGATCATTTGTAACTTAAGCAGATCAACTAATTTCAGCTTATTACAGCCAGATCTAGTGCTGCTCAGCATTTCGGAGCTGTCCAACAACTAACAAGGCTGAAAATTGAATGTAAAGCTGCAAATTCACAGATAGTCCATTTTTGACTTCTTTCGCTGAGATAAAGCGTTTTTGGCTTCTGGCTTTCTGATCATTTGTAACTTAAGCAGATCAACTAATTTCAGCTTATTACAGCTAGATCTAGTGCTGCTCAGCATTTCGGAGCTGTCCAACAACTAACAAGGCTGAAAATTGAATGTAAAGCTGCAAATTCACAGATAGTCCATTTTTGACTTCTTTCGCTGAGATAAAGCGTTTTTGGCTTCTGGCTTTCTGATCATTTGTAACTTAAGCAGATCAACTAATTTCAGCTTATTACAGCTAGATCTAGTGCTGCTCAGCATTTCGGAGCTGTCCAACAACTAACAAGGCTGAAAATTGAATGTAAAGCTGCAAATTCACAGATAGTCCATTTTTGACTTCTTTCGCTGAGATAAAGCGTTTTTGGCTTCTGGCTTTCTGATCATTTGTAACTTAAGCAGATCAACTAATTTCAGCTTATTACAGCTAGATCTAGTGCTGCTCAGCATTTCGGAGCTGTCCAACAACTAACAAGGCTGAAAATTGAATGTAAAGCTGCAAATTCACAGATAGTCCATTTTTGACTTCTTTCGCTGAGATAAAGCGTTTTTGGCTTCTGGCTTTCTGATCATTTGTAACTTAAGCAGATCAACTAATTTCAGCTTATTACAGCTAGATCTAGTGCTGCTCAGCATTTCGGAGCTGTCCAACAACTAACAAGGCTGAAAATTGAATGTAAAGCTGCAAATTCACAGATAGTCCATTTTTGACTTCTTTCGCTGAGATAAAGCGTTTTTGGCTTCTGGCTTTCTGATCATTTGTAACTTAAGCAGATCAACTAATTTCAGCTTATTACAGCTAGATCTAGTGCTGCTCAGCATTTCGGAGCTGTCCAACAACTAACAAGGCTGAAAATTGAATGTAAAGCTGCAAATTCACAGATAGTCCATTTTTGACTTCTTTCGCTGAGATAAAGCGTTTTTGGCTTCTGGCTTTCTGATCATTTGTAACTTAAGCAGATCAACTAATTTCAGCTTATTACAGCTAGATCTAGTGCTGCTCAGCATTTCGGAGCTGTCCAACAACTAACAAGGCTGAAAATTGAATGTAAAGCTGCAAATTCACAGATAGTCCATTTTTGACTTCTTTCGCTGAGATAAAGCGTTTTTGGCTTCTGGCTTTCTGATCATTTGTAACTTAAGCAGATCAACTAATTTCAGCTTATTACAGCTAGATCTAGTGCTGCTCAGCATTTCGGAGCTGTCCAACAACTAACAAGGCTGAAAATTGAATGTAAAGCTGCAAATTCACAGATAGTCCATTTGTCACTTCTTTCGCTGAGATAAAGCGTTTTTGGCTTCTGGCTTTCTGATCAGCAGATCAACTAATTTCAGCTTATTACAGCTAGATCTAGTGCTGCTCAGCATTTCGGAGCTGTCCAACAAGTAACAAGGCTGAAAATTGAATGTAAAGCTGCAAATCCACAGATAGTCCATTTTTGACTTCTTTCGCTGAGATAAAGCGTTTTTGGCTTCTGGCTTTCTGATCATTTGTAACTTAAGCAGATCAACTAATTTCAGCTTATTACAGCTAGATCTAGTGCTGCTCAGCATTTCGGAGCTGTCCAACAACTAACAAGGCTGAAAATTGAATGTAAAGCTGCAAATTCACAGATAGTCCATTTTTGACTTCTTTCGCTGAGATAAAGCGTTTTTGGCTTCTGGCTTTCTGATCATTTGTAACTTAAGCAGATCAACTAATTTCAGCTTATTACAGCCAGATCTAGTGCTGCTCAGCATTTCGGAGCTGTCCAACTAACAAGGCTGAAAATTGAATGTAAAGCTGCAAATTCACAGATAGTCCATTTTTGACTTCTTTCGCTGAGATAAAGCGTTTTTGGCTTCTGGCTTTCTGATCATTTGTAACTTAAGCAGATCAACTAATTTCAGCTTATTACAGCTAGATCTAGTGCTGCTCAGCATTTCGGAGCTGTCCAACAACTAACAAGGCTGAAAATTGAATGTAAAGCTGCAAATCCACAGATAGTCCATTTTTGACTTCTTTCGCTGAGATAAAGCGTTTTTGGCTTCTGGCTTTCTGATCATTTGTAACTTAAGCAGATCAACTAATTTCAGCTTATTACAGCTAGATCTAGTGCTGCTCAGCATTTCGGAGCTGTCCAACAACTAACAAGGCTGAAAATTGAATGTAAAGCTGCAAATTCACAGATAGTCCATTTTTGACTTCTTTCGCTGAGATAAAGCGTTTTTGGCTTCTGGCTTTCTGATCATTTGTAACTTAAGCAGATCAACTAATTTCAGCTTATTACAGCTAGATCTAGTGCTGCTCAGCATTTCGGAGCTGTCCAACAACTAACAAGGCTGAAAATTGAATGTAAAGCTGCAAATCCACAGATAGTCCATTTTTGACTTCTTTCGCTGAGATAAAGCGTTTTTGGCTTCTGGCTTTCTGATCATTTGTAACTTAAGCAGATCAACTAATTTCAGCTTATTACAGCTAGATCTAGTGCTGCTCAGCATTTCGGAGCTGTCCAACAACTAACAAGGCTGAAAATTGAATGTAAAGCTGCAAATTCACAGATAGTCCATTTTTCACTTCTTTCGCTGAGATAAAGCGTTTTTGGCTTCTGGCTTTCTGATCATTTGTAACTTAAGCAGATCAACTAATTTCAGCTTATTACAGCTAGATCTAGTGCTGCTCAGCATTTCGGAGCTGTCCAACAACTAACAAGGCTGAAAATTGAATGTAAAGCTGCAAATTCACAGATAGTCCATTTTTGACTTCTTTCGCTGAGATAAAGCGTTTTTGGCTTCTGGCTTTCTGATCATTTGTAACTTAAGCAGATCAACTAATTTCAGCTTATTACAGCTAGATCTAGTGCTGCTCAGCATTTCGGAGCTGTCCAACAACTAACAAGGCTGAAAATTGAATGTAAAGCTGCAAATTCACAGATAGTCCATTTTTGACTTCTTTCGCTGAGATAAAGCGTTTTTGGCTTCTGGCTTTCTGATCATTTGTAACTTAAGCAGATCAACTAATTTCAGCTTATTACAGCTAGATCTAGTGCTGCTCAGCATTTCGGAGCTGTCCAACAACTAACAAGGCTGAAAATTGAATGTAAAGCTGCAAATTCACAGATAGTCCATTTTTGACTTCTTTCGCTGAGATAAAGCGTTTTTGGCTTCTGGCTTTCTGATCATTTGTAACTTAAGCAGATCAACTAATTTCAGCTTATTACAGCTAGATCTAGTGCTGCTCAGCATTTCGGAGCTGTCCAACAACTAACAAGGCTGAAAATTGAATGTAAAGCTGCAAATTCCAAGATAGTCCATTTTTGACTTCTTTCGCTGAGATAAAGCGTTTTTGGCTTCTGGCTTTCTGATCATTTGTAACTTAAGCAGATCAACTAATTTCAGCTTATTACAGCTAGATCTAGTGCTGCTCAGCATTTCGGAGCTGTCCAACAACTAACAAGGCTGAAAATTGAATGTAAAGCTGCAAATCACAGATAGTCCATTTTTGACTTCTTTCGCTGAGATAAAGCGTTTTTGGCTTCTGGCTTTCTGATCATTTGTAACTTAAGCAGATCAACTAATTTCAGCTTATTACAGCTAGATCTAGTGCTGCTCAGCATTTCGGAGCTGTCCAACAACTAACAAGGCTGAAAATTGAATGTAAAGCTGCAAATTCCACAGATAGTCCATTTTTGACTTCTTTCGCTGAGATAAAGCGTTTTTGGCTTCTGGCTTTCTGATCATTTGTAACTTAAGCAGATCAACTAATTTCAGCTTATTACAGCTAGATCTAGTGCTGCTCAGCATTTCGGAGCTGTCCAACAACTAACAAGGCTGAAAATTGAATGTAAAGCTGCAAATTCACAGATAGTCCATTTTTGACTTCTTTCGCTGAGATAAAGCGTTTTTGGCTTCTGGCTTTCTGATCATTTGTAACTTAAGCAGATCAACTAATTTCAGCTTATTACAGCTAGATCTAGTGCTGCTCAGCATTTCGGAGCTGTCCAACAACTAACAAGGCTGAAAATTGAATGTAAAGCTGCAAATTCACAGATAGTCCATTTTTGACTTCTTTCGCTGAGATAAAGCGTTTTTGGCTTCTGGCTTTCTGATCATTTGTAACTTAAGCAGATCAACTAATTTCAGCTTATTACAGCTAGATCTAGTGCTGCTCAGCATTTCGGAGCTGTCCAACAACTAACAAGGCTGAAAATTGAATGTAAAGCTGCAAATCCACAGATAGTCCATTTTTGACTTCTTTCGCTGAGTTAAAGCGTTTTTGGCTTCTGGCTTTCTGATCATTTGTAACTTAAGCAGATCAACTAATTTCAGCTTATTATAGCTAGATCTAGTGCTGCTCAGCATTTCGGAGCTGTCCAACAACTAACAAGGCTGAAAATTGAATGTAAAGCTGCAAATCCACAGATAGTCCATTTTTGACTTCTTTCGCTGAGATAAAGCGTTTTTGGCTTCTGGCTTTCTGATCATTTGTAACTTAAGCAGATCAACTAATTTCAGCTTATTACAGCTAGATCTAGTGCTGCTCAGCATTTCGGAGCTGTCCAACAACTAACAAGGCTGAAAATTGAATGTAAAGCTGCAAATTCACAGATAGTCCATTTTTGACTTCTTTCGCTGAGATAAAGCGTTTTTGGCTTCTGGCTTTCTGATCATTTGTAACTTAAGCAGATCAACTAATTTCAGCTTATTACAGCTAGATCTAGTGCTGCTCAGCATTTCGGAGCTGTCCAACAACTAACAAGGCTGAAAATTGAATGTAAAGCTGCAAATTCACAGATAGTCCATTTTTGACTTCTTTCGCTGAGATAAAGCGTTTTTGGCTTCTGGCTTTCTGATCATTTGTAACTTAAGCAGATCAACTAATTTCAGCTTATTACAGCTAGATCTAGTGCTGCTCAGCATTTCGGAGCTGTCCAACAACTAACAAGGCTGAAAATTGAATGTAAAGCTGCAAATCCACAGATAGTCCATTTTTGACTTCTTTCGCTGAGTTAAAGCGTTTTTGGCTTCTGGCTTTCTGATCATTTGTAACTTAAGCAGATCAACTAATTTCAGCTTATTATAGCTAGATCTAGTGCTGCTCAGCATTTCGGAGCTGTCCAACAACTAACAAGGCTGAAAATTGAATGTAAAGCTGCAAATTCACAGATAGTCCATTTTTGACTTCTTTCGCTGAGATAAAGCGTTTTTGGCTTCTGGCTTTCTGATCATTTGTAACTTAAGCAGATCAACTAATTTCAGCTTATTACAGCTAGATCTAGTGCTGCTCAGCATTTCGGAGCTGTCCAACAACTAACAAGGCTGAAAATTGAATGTAAAGCTGCAAATTCACAGATAGTCCATTTTTGACTTCTTTCGCTGAGATAAAGCGTTTTTGGCTTCTGGCTTTCTGATCATTTGTAACTTAAGCAGATCAACTAATTTCAGCTTATTACAGCTAGATCTAGTGCTGCTCAGCATTTCGGAGCTGTCCAACAACTAACAAGGCTGAAAATTGAATGTAAAGCTTGCAAATTCACAGATAGTCCATTTTTACTTCTTTCGCTGAGATAAAGCGTTTTTGTTTGGCTTTCTGATCATTTGTAACTTAAGCAGATCAACTAATTTCAGCTTATTACAGCTAGATCTAGTGTTGCTCAGCATTTCGGAGCTGTCCAACAACTAACAAGGCTGAAAATTGAATGTAAAGCTGCAAATCACAGATAGTCCATTTTTGACTTCTGTCGCTGAGATAAGCGTTTTTGGCTTCTGGCTTTCTGATCATTTGTAACTTAAGCAGATCAACTAATTTCAGCTTATTATAGCTAGATCTAGTGCTGCTCAGCATTTCGGAGCTGTCCAACAACTAACAAGGCTGAAAATTGAATGTAAAGCTGCAAATTCACAGATAGTCCATTTTTGACTTCTTTCGCTGAGATAAAGCGTTTTTGGCTTCTGGCTTTCTGATCATTTGTAACTTAAGCAGATAACACTAGTGTCAGCTTATGCAGCAGTGATGCTCAGCATTCGGAGCTGTCCAACAACAAACAAGGCTGAAAATTGAATGTAAAGCTGCAAATTCACAGATAGTCCATTTTTGACTTCTTTCGCTGAGATTAAAGGTTTTTGGCTTCTGGCTATCTGATCATTTGTACCTTAAGCTATCAACTAATTTTCAGCTTATTACGCTAGATCTAGTGTGCTCAGCATTTCGGAGCTGTCCAACAACTAACAAGGCTGAAAATTGAATGTAAAGCTGCAAATTCACAGATAGTCCATTTTTGACTTCTTTCGTTGAGATAAAGCGTTTTTGGCTTCTGGCTTTCTGATCATTTGTAACTTAAGCAGATCAACTAATTTCAGCTTATTACAGCTACATCTAGTGTTGCTCAGCATTTCGGAGCTGTCCAACAACTAACAAGGCTGAAAATTGAATGTAAAGCTGCCAATTCACAGATAGTCCATTTTTGACTTCTTTCGCTGAGATAAAAGCGTTTTTGGCTTCTGGCTTTCTGATCATTTGTAACTTAAGCAGATCAACTAATTTCAGCTTATTACAGCTAAGATCTAGTGCTGCTCAGCATTTCGGAGCTGTCCAACAACTAACAAGGCTGAAAATTGAATGTAAAGCTGCAAATTCACAGATAGTCCATTTTGACTTCTTTCGCTGAGATAAAGCGTTTTTGGCTTCTGGCTTCCTGATCATTTGTAACTTAAGCAGAT